>NC_059435.1:73862548-74055048 GCF_021028975.2 Sphaerodactylus townsendi | reverse complement strand
GGAACATCCTTCATCAAACAGACTCTCGCGGGGAAACCAAAAATAGGAGCCACTCGTTTTCTTTCCCTCGCTGTGCGGGCGGCAACGGGCAGGGGAGGTTTTGCCCATTTGTAAAGTGTTCTCAGCCCTCACCTGGGCAGCCTGATGTTGCTAGATTTTGGAAGCTAAGCTGGGACAGCCCTGGCCAGTTTGTGTATGGGAGACCACAGATAATGCAGAGGCAGGCAACGGCAAATCGCCTCAGTTCATCCCTTGCCTTGAAAATCCGACAGGGCTGCCATAAGTCATATGCGATTTCACGGCCCTTTGCACAAAACAAATCTGATCTCACATTTTATTTAGTTCGTGGATCAGAAGTTGGGATCAGCAATTTTCACAGGTTCCTGAGTTGGTTACCTACGCCGATTTGTGTGTGCGGGGGGGGGGGGGTTACTACCGGTGATTTTTTTTGCCCGTGGATTTGTGCCTTGGTTACACCTTCTCCTCAGTAGTACAAGAACTGGAAGCAGTTCAGCAGAGGTGCCCGGCGTGCAAGGCAGCCTGCGCCCTGCGTGCATTCGTTTCCCACCTGCGATCGGTAATTGAAGCTGGTTGTGGAAACCTGTTATTGCCTCACGCCCATGAATACCGGTCTGGCCTCTAACGTTCGGCCAATTTCATTATAATTACACCACAAGCCCAATACCACCACCACAGGAACCTGTTACGAAAATTTTTGGATCCCACCACTGTTTGGGCTACATTTGCCTGAGAGAGAATTGGGAGTCACAACCAGCTTCTGGCAACCCCAGCAAGGGGCTTTCAAAGTAAGTGAGACTCACAGAATCATAGAATTTAGAGTTGGAAGAGGGATGGATCAATGCAGGATCACTCTAAATCATCCTAGCCACTGTTTGTATTGGAGTTGGCAGCCTTGCATGCAGCAGGCACAGAATTCTGGGAGAGCTCTGACTCTTCTGACTGAGGAAAGATGTTGTTCAGTTTTCTGTTAACTAAAATTACGTAAAAGCCTCTGGCTGAAAGTTTAATACTGTAAACTGTGCTTGTTATTAGTAACCAAATTGTAACCAAAATGATGGCCCCTTCCGCACACGCAAAATAATGCATTTTCAAACCACTTTTACAACTGTTTGCAAATGGATTTTGCTATTCCACACAGCCTCAAAGAGCACTGAAAGCAGTTTGAAAGTGCATTATTCTGCATGTGCGGAATGAGCCGATGAATTGTAAATGTATCGGCATGTAAGTGTTACTATGGCTGATTCCGCATGGGCCAAAAACAGCAGTGTGAAAATGGTGTGAGAATGGTGTAAAAGGGTTTAAAACGGTGTAAAAGGGTTTATACTGTTTTCACACCGTTTTCACACCACTGTTTTTGGCCCATGCGGAATCAGCCTATGTTTATATATATAGTATTATCTCTCTCAGTATAAGTAAGGTTCTTTTGTTTATGATTTCTGAGGTAAAAAGGCTGGTCTTTACCAAGGTAACTATTCTTATTTAAAGTGGCACAAAATCTATATATATATAAAGTGGCACAAAATCTATATAAAGTGGCACAAAATCTATATATATATTCTCTGCTCTGCCGCCTGAGCTGTGGAGGCTTATCTGGGGAATTCAGAGTAGCCTGGGCACTCCCACACACGCCAGCTGGGTGTCTTTAAGCACACAGCTGGCTACCGGGCTCCTCAGCCCCACCTACCTCACAGGGTGTTTGTTGTGAGGGGGGAAGGGAAAGGAGATTGTAAGATCTGCCCTTGAGTCTCCTGCAGGAGAGACAGGGGGGATATAAATCCAAATTCCTCCTCCTCCTCCTCCTCCTCCTCCTCCTCCTCCTCCTCCTCCTCCTCCTCCTCCTCTTCTTCTTCTTCTTCTTCTTCTTCTTCTTCTTCTTCTTCTTCTTCTTCTTCTTCTTCTTCTTCTAGTGAGTCTTTTCCAATGACTTAAGTACAGTAGCTTCAGTTCAGTCATTTTAGCTTCTAGCAGCATCAGTACTATATAGAGTTTTTCATAGGAGCGTGAGGCGTGCTCGGTAATTTCCATGTCAAAATTATGTGTGCTGTATTTTTTTCAAATGTCCAAGGGAAGGCTAGTCTGAAAAACTTTTTCTTTGGGTTGGTGTTTTTCATATGTTCAGACAGGTTGAGGGACTATTCCAACATTATAGATAGATGAAATAATGTGAAAGCATTCATAAACAGTTCATAGAAGTCCAAATTCTGTTGTTTAAAAGAGTTGTTGATTGCATACATATGTATAAAGAAAAATATGAATGCAATATACGGGGGTGTGTGTCATTTTGTGCTTTTGCTCCCTTCAAAAATAATGTAGATCCAGCCCTGAAAACGAGCGTTCAAATCTACCATAACATCAGAGATGTCCCTATAGCCTCGTTGTACCAGCTGTCGGTTAAGAAATGGTTGCTAGGCAACCAGGAGGTACCACTCTAGGCCGATTGTTCACCTGCTTCTGTTGTACCACCATATTTCTTCTTCAAGGCTGTACCCCTCCCATTCTGCCAGAGCAATCATTCACTGTGCTGTCTTCTTCACAAAGGAAAAATTCTGTCACGGATGCTTGAAAAAGCACAATAACGTTCTGTAACGTCTTGATACCTCCCAACAAGAAGAAGAAGAAGAAGAGTTTGGATTTATATCCCCCCTTTCTCTCCTGCAGGAGACTCAAAGGGGCTCACAATCTCCTTGCCCTTCCCCCCTCACAACAAACACCCTGTGAGGTGGTGGGGCTGAGAGAGCTCCGAGAAGCTTGTGACTAGCCCAAGGTCACCCAGCTGGCGTGTGTGGGGGTGCACAGGCTAATCTGAATTCCCCAGAGAAGCCTCCACAGCTCAGGTGGCAGAGCGGGGAATCAAACCCGGTTCCTCCAGATTAGATACACGAGCTCTTAACCTCCTATGCCACTGCTGCTCTGGGATGCCAAGATAATCCAAGATAATCCACCATGAATCTTCATGGACTGAATCCACTGGGCAAGCTGGCCTTCAAGGCAGGACGACACAGATCAGCATTTGGATGCATCTGAGGGTTGGTGTGGCCATGGGGTCCGCTTGTTCAAGGACAATTTATTCAGGAGTCTATTCTTGCCAAACTTGAATGTAGGTCTGGCCGCTTGGCAGAAACGGTGTCTATGGCAAGGGGAAGATAAGACAGCTTTAATTAAGCAAAATATATTAATAGCAGGTGTTCCATTAGGGGCTGGCATGGTTCCATTAGCAGGAGCTGATTTGCATATACTCAGCTTCAGTAGGCATCTCGGATCCCCCCCCCAATGAATTAATTAAACAAGGAATGCCACGCACGTCCTAACTTGCGACATGAGGGGCTTTTCCCCACTTACCTCTTTTTGTGCGCCACCCCGCAGCTACCTTGCGTAGAAAAGCCTCCGCAGCTTTTGAGCACGGAGAGCTTGTTCCCCACTCATTGGCCATTCACGAAATAACGTGGGGTCCCAGAGCAAGTGTCCCACGGCAATCGAGCCTTCTGATTGGCTGAAATAGAAAAGAAAGTTCGCGCATGCGCAAAGCATAAGCGCACCTCCCCACGCTCATGCACCTGATTGGACTGAAAAGTGAAAGCTTAAAAATCAGTTTCGTTTCCCACTGCCTAATGCCCGCAACCCGTCGCGCTCAGCGGCACTTTGCCGTGAATAGGCTGCAAAGCTGCAAAGCTGTGGGAGCTCGAGCAAAGGAAAGCAACGTTGGGACGTTGCCTTGTGCACACGTCTCAATTGTTGCGGTTTCTGCATTGTAAAAGAAATGTTGCCTCGTGTCTACGTCAGCACATAGCTTCATGTCGCGTCATCCTCCCTAAACAAAATGGAGGAGCCTATTGCCTGATTGGCTGGAAGGCTGTGCGTCACAGCGAATCAACCACGCGCAGCCGAGGTTATTCACCACCCCGCGGCAAGCACGGCGTTTTTGAAAATGTTGCTGTTCGAAGAGGAGCTAATTTGACGCGCGCCAAGGAGGTAGGAGAGCAGCAGTTTCGGGGCAGCTGTGCTGTGGTGAGCGGGGAAAGGCCCGAGGATTCACATGCCGATGCTACGGCAGCCATTTTTAGAAAGCGCCAACTCACATAATGGAGTTCTCTGATCCACAAAGGCAGCTCCTTCTGCCATGGCTCAGTGCTGGACATGGTTCCTGGTCCCTGGTTCAATCCCGAGTATCTCAAGTTGAAGGATCTGGCAGCAGATGGGGCAAAAGACTTCTGCCTGGGACCCTGGAGAGCTGCCACCAGTCTGAGCAGATGATACTGTCTTTGGTGGACCAAGGGTCTGCCTCAGTACTAGGCTGTTTCGTGTTTTTTGAGCACCTAGAAGAAGAAGAAGAAGAAGAAGAAGAAGAAGAAGAAGAAGAAGAAGAAGAAGAAGAAGAAGAAGAAGAAGAAGAAGAAGAAGAAGAAGAAGAAGAAGAGGAGGAGGAGGAGGAGGAGGAGTTTGGATTTATATCCCCCCTTTCTCTCCTGCAGGAGACTCAAAGGGGCTTACAATGTCCTTGCCCTTCCCCCCTCACAACAAACACCCTGTGAGGTAGGCGGGGCTGGGAGAGCTCCGAGAAGCTGTGACTAGCCCAAGGTCACCCAGCTGGCGTGTGTGGGAGTGTATAGGCTAATCTGAATTCCCCAGAGAGGCCTCCACAGCTCAGGCGGCAGAGCTGGGAATCAAACCCGGTTCCTCCAGATTAGATACACGAGCTCTTAACCTCCTACGCCACTGCTGCTCCTAGACAATATTGAGGGACATAATAGTACCCCTCTATTCTGCATTGGTCTGACCTCAGCTGGAATGCTGGATCCAGTTCTGGGCACCGCAGTTCAAGAAGGATATTGACAATCTGGAATGGGTCTGGAGGAGGGAACCAAAATGGTCAAAGGTCTGGATTCCATGCCCTACGACAGCGATGGCGAACCTTTTCGAGACCGAGTGCCCAAACTGCAACCCAAAACCCACTTATTTATTGCAAAGTGCCAACACGGCAATTTAACCTGAATATTGATGTTTTAGTTTAGAAAAACCGGTTGGCTCCGAGGCGTGCGTTACTCAGGAGTAAGCTTGGTGGTAGTCGGTGGCTTTGCTTTGAAGCAACCGTGCATCTCTTCCAACGGGTGAATGACGACCCTAGGAGGGTTTACTCAGAAGCAACCCCGATTGCCATCAACCGAGCTTACTCCCAGGTAAAGGATTGCGCTTTTGTTCTATGCATGAAAATCAGTGGGGTTTAACAGCGCTTAACAGGGTTACCTACACTGCTTCCCCCAAACTTGGTCTTAGTTTTAATGTTAATAATCAAGCCCAGCAGCCCAGGCCAGCCTAGATGTGTATGGGGGGGGGCACTCTGCGCGTGCCCACAGAGAGGGCTCTGAGTGCCACGTCTGGCACCCGTGCCATAGGTTCGCCATCACTGCCCTACGAGGAGAGGCTTAGGGAGATGGGGATGTTTAGCCTGGAGAAGAGAAGGTTAAGGGGGGACATGATAGCCATGGTTCAATATCTGAAGGGATGTCACGTCGAAGAGGGAGCAAGCTTGTTTTCTGCTGCCTCAGAGACTAGGACACGTAGTAACGGGTTCAAGGTGCAGGAAAAGAGATCCCACCTAAACATTAGGAAGAACTTTCTGTCAGGGCTGTTTGACAGTGGAATTCACTGCCTCAGAGAGTTGTGATGTCTCCTCCTTTGGAGGTTTTCAAACAGAGGCTGGATGGCCATCTGTCAGGAGCCCTTTGATTACATATTCCTGCATGTTAGGGGGTTGGACTTGATGGCCCTTGGGGTCTCTTCCAACTCTAGGATTCTCTTCCAACTCAACAACAACAACGGCCTTTATTGGTATACAGAAGCAAAAAAAATTACAAAACAGATATGTGTAATAAAAAGAAATTACAAGTGAGAGAAAAAACATTGATTAGAAATGACTAATCTCAAGAAAGAAACTTGCAACATTCTCACAAAACAGTGCATCAGAACTATTCAGGAGATATGGAATTTTATAATACTCTTGCCATTGAGAACACTGCAAAAAAAATGAAGTTCATATATTTCATCCGTATCCGTATCTTATCATATTATCTTTCATCCGTATCTGTATCTTATCATATTTCTCTTCCAACTCTATGTTCATTGAAGAATTAGGACTAATAAAAGGAAACACTTCTTCACACAACGTGTGATTGGTGTTTGGAATATGCTGCCACAGGAGGTGGTGATGGCCACTAACCCGGATAGCTTTAAAAGGGGCTTGGATAGATTTATGGAGGAGAAGTCGATCTATGGCTACCAATCTTGATCCTCCTTGATCTGAGATTGCAAATGCCTTAGCAGACCAGGTGCTCAGGAGCAGCAGCAGCAGCAGAAGGCCATTGCTTTCACCTCCTGCATGTGAGCTCCCAAAGGCACCTGGTGGGCCACTGTGAGTAGCAGAGAGCTGGACTAGATGGACTCTGGTCTGATCCAGCAGGCTAGTTCTTATGTTCTTATGTTCTTATTTGCAGTGGGAACAGCCATCAACAGAGTTTCCAGACTCTCCTTGGGGGGGGGGGATCCCCTCCTTAGGGACCCTCCCCCGGCACTGTTCAGTTGCCAGGCCCTGCTCGACAACCCTACAAAAGTCAGCCAGAGAGAGCTAGGGATGCCAACTCCAGGTTGGAAAATTCTGGAAAATTTTGGGAGTGGAGAGAGGGGAGGGTGGAATTTGGGAAGAGGAGAGAACTCCGTGGATCATAATGCCATATCATGCTATAGAGCAGCGATGGCGAACCTTTTCGAGGCCGAGTGCCCAAACTGCAACCCAAAACCCACTTATTTATCACAAAGTGCCAACATGGCAATTTAACCTGAATACTAAGGTTTTAGTTTAGAAAAAACGGTTGGTTCCGAGGCGTGCGTTACTCGGGAGTAAGCTTGGTGGTAGTCGGTGGCCTTGCTTTGAAGCAACTGTGCATCTCTTCCAACGGGTGAATCATCACCCTAGGAGGGTTTACTCAGAAGCAAGCCCCATTGCCAGCAACCGAGCTCACTCCCAGGTAAAGGATTGCGCTTTTGTTCTATGCATGAAAATCAGTGGGGTTTAACAGCGCTTAACAGGGTTACCTACACTGCTTCCTCAAAACTTGGTCTTAGTTTTAATGCTAATAATCAAGCCCAGCAGCCCAGGCCAACCTAGATGTGGGGGGGGGGCACTCTGCGCGTGCCCACAGAGAGGGCTCTGAGTGCCACGTCTGGCACCCGTGCCATAGGTTCGCCACCACTGCTATAGAGTCTATCCTCCAAAGCAGCCATTTTCTCTAGGAAACTCATCCGTGGAGTCTCTGTAAGTTTTGAGATCAGTTGTAATTTCAGGAGCTCTCCAGGCTGCAATTGGAAGTGCTCCTAGAGGAGTAAGGAAAGAAAAGACTTTGTACAACAATTGTAAGTGCATATGGGAGGGTTTTCTGGGGTTTTTTTGTTAATTATATGAAAATGAAAGGATTAGACAGAGTTTTATATATTGATACTTGTATCTGTACATTTCAGATTGGCTTGACAAAGGACTGCCGAAATAAAACCTAATCTAGAGGTTTTATAGCCATACTTGACGGTGTACTTACCTGTGGAATTATTTCTGAGCCTTTTGAAATTATCGTTTGTGATAGAAAGATATTATTGAAATGATACTCACTTCGTGAGCTTGGGTACGCATTGGTGTAATATTTGTGACAGTACCTGTTGTACACCTGCCTTGATTATTATGGTGCACTTGGAAGTTGGCAACTTTATTTACAAAGTTGCTGACTCCAACTTGGCTCTCTAGTCTGAAGAATTCATCATGTTGTCCTTCCATGGTGACCTGTTGGACTGCTTCCCCGGTTACCGTCTCGACTCCTAGCTTGGCTTGACTGCCAGGCCTGATTAGTAGAGTCCACAGGAATGATGCCAGTTCTGTACCTTCAGCATTTCCTGCATTAAGAAAGTGGTGGCTCTCTTAACGTAATTACCTTCTTGGCAATATGACAAAGGGTATAAAAATGTACCAGGCTTAAATCTGTGAAAGTACATATAGGCCAATTATGCACAATGTCCTTGCTGTGCGGTGGGGACAAAGATGTCTTGTACAGACCTGTTTCCTCAAACCCTGCTTTCACTTCCCATTCTCTCCGCAGCAAGATGTCTTGTACAGACCTGTTTCCTCAAACCCTGCTTTCACTTCCCATTCCCTCCACAGCAAGCGAGGCCACTTTTAATTTGCTTCGCTGCCAGAGCAGAGAGATTTGCCAATGAGCACAGCTTTACCCCAGAGACCTTCCCTCCACCCACGGCCAGCCTTCCCTTTCCCTTGCACCCCGTTGCATGCCTTCCCTCTTGCCCCCTCTTCCACATTGCTGGCTGCTTCAACAGGCTTCACGTGAAGGAACGGGGGATTGAATCTGGTTCACCAGATCAGAGTCTGCTGTTCGTGTGGAAGAATGCGGAATCAAACATGGTTCTTCAGATTAGAGTCCACCTCTCTCAGCGACTGCACCATGCTGGTTTCTAAAGATTAGGAGTAGGAGTTTGAATTTATACCCTGCCTTTCTCTCCTGTTAGGACTCTCAAAGAACGTTATAAATGCCTTTTCCCTTCCTCTCCCCACAACAGACCCCTTGTAAGGTAGGTGAGGCTGAGAAAATTCAGAGAGAAATGTGATTCACCCAAGGTCACCCAACAGGCTTCACGTAGAGGAGCAACAGGCTTCATGTGCAGGAGCAGGGAACTGAACCTGGTTCATCAGACTAGAGTCCTCTGCTCACGTGGAGGAGTGGAGTATCAAAGCCGGCTCTCCAGCATAGAGCCCGCTGCCCGACATCACTTGCAGAAATTAGAAATCGGTTCGATTTTAATCATTTTTATACAAGACACAGCATCCAACCGTTCTTAACGCTGATTAAAATGTAATTGTCACGTCTGAGTGAAATAAATTGTAAAATGCAAATGTGAGTACCTATCTTTGAATCTGCATATTTTTAAAAAAGGAATTCAGTGGTCTAGCTGTGGATTTCCAAACTGGGGGTTTCAAAGTTTTATAAAGTCCTTGTCTTTCCATCAGAGCTCCAGAAGTGGGGACAGTTAATGCCAGAATCACTTCAGAAAACATCTTCAGTTTAATTCGCTATAAGGATGGACTGGATGGCCCTTGGATGGTATTCTGTAAAGGTGACTGATTTACAGAATGTATTTCACTTTAGTGGGGTGTTGTGCGGTTTCCGGGCTATATGGCCATGTTCTAGTATGCTTCAGACTGTACAACTTTTAAAAAGCAGGCAACGCAATCTATCTAGTCTCAGACGTTTAAAGGATGAATCGGACTGCGCAAGCTCAAAGAGGGCAAACTAGATGTGTTTCTGCCCCCCTACATTCCTGCTGGGTGACCTTGGGCCAGTCACAGTTCTTCAGAACTCTCTCAGCCCCACCTACCTCACAAGGTGTCTGTTGTGGGGAGAGGAAGGGAAAGGAGTTTGTAAGCCCCTTTGAGACTCCTTACAGTAGAGAAAAGTGGGGTGTGCATCCAAATTCTTCTTTTTCTTCTTCATCATCCCTAGAGATGGCTTGCTAAAACCCAAGCACCCGTCATTCAGGAGAAAGGATCGGTCTCTTTATCATTCTCTGTTAGAATCACAGAACCAGAACTGCACAATTCTCTTCCCCCCTCAGCCACCCCCCCCCCGAAGCATTTCCATAATTTGCATTTCTGATGATGAAAACTTGCCTTCATTAATTTCAAATTCGCTCTCCATTTAATTAATTAACAAACTCATTAATTAAAGCCTGCATTGATTCATCCTGTGGTTGAATCGATTAAATGCTGCGCAGCCCTCTGTCTTGGTTCCACTAGGAAAACTCAAATCTTTGCTGTACCTTTTATTTCGGCGTCCTCCCCGATATTTGTGATGTGTCTTTTCTGACTCTGTTTGGTCATTAAAATAATTAGAGGGACACTCAACAAGCCGTCATTGTAGCATGTCAGAGATCAGACTGGTAATTTCCTCTCTCTGGTATCTGGATGGCCCACAATTTTCCAGGTTAAGTGCAGAGATGAAAGGGCATAAGGCTCAGACATTTCAAGTAGTTGGGCTTGTAATTTGACCCCCCTCTTTAAAAAAAGCTCACACCATTTCCAGTCAGTCTCAAATTCCTTGGAGTCTTGGCCCAAATGAAATCCTTCACTGCTGCTAGTTGCCAGTCTCCAGGTGGTAGCTGGAGATCTTCTGTTATTACATCTGATCAGCATCAGATAGTATGTAAATATTTTAAAGAATAGAGCAAAACACTGTTGATTTCCTTCCGTTGTTTATTTTCTTTATGCTATTATCTTTCTCCAAGCAGGAGGATCTAGATTAATATGACATCATTAAATTAACTGCAAATACCAGGGAAGGCCCAAATATGGGCCCAGTAGGGTGGTCAAAATTGCAGAACGTTTACAGAAAAGAGTTGTTGTTTTTTTAAGAGAGGAAAACTTCTAGTCATGGTCAAATAAACATACACGGACGCGCTCGCCTCTCTATATGACAAACCTCTTGCGAAAGGGAAATGTGTCTTATCTGTCTCTGCAGAAAAGGAATGCAGATGAGGCCATCCCTCCTCCTGACACATCTTATTACAGCGGGAATGCTAATTAAAGAATGGCCATAAATATAGCTCATAAATACAGCTGGGTTTGGATTATAGTTTGCATTCCTCTGTTGCTCCTTAGGAAAGTGTAATTCTTTTGGTAAGCTGTCATCTTCGGGAGAATGCTTGCAGGCTCCCGGCCAGGAATGTGTACCTGTCGGTTTCAAATGCTGTCCAAACTTGATCAGGGTTGGACACAGTGGTGGGATCCAAAAATTTTAATAACAGGTTCCCATGGTGGTGGGATTCAAACAGTGGCGTAGCGCCAATGGGGCTGGGTGGGGCACGACGGGGGCGTGGCCAGGCATTCTGGGGGTGGGGCATTCATGGGCGGGGCTGTGGCAAGGACGCAGCCACTGCGCCGGTCCTTGGGCGAGAAACGAATGCACACAGGCACAGGCTGCCACGCACGCCGGGGCACCTCCTGCTAGACTGCTTAAAGTTCTGCGCGCTACTGCTGAGGAGGGGCGTAACGAAGGCAAAAATCATGTGGCAAAATCACCAACTAGTAACCCCCTCTTGGCACACACAAATAATTAGTCACCTACTCTCAGGAACCTGTGAGAACCTGCTGGATCCCACCTCTGATTGGACAGTATGTTTAGTTTGGTGGAGAAAAAGTTAAGAGGTGACATGATAGCCCTGTTTAGGTATTTGAAGGGATGCCATGTCAAAGAGAGAGCAAGCTTGTTTTCTGCTGCTCCAGAGACTAGGACCAGGAGTCATGGGTTTAAGTTGAAGGAAAACAGATTTCACCTAAACATCAGGAAAAACTTCCCGACCGTCAGGGCTGTTCGGCGGTGGAATTCACTGCCTTGGAGTGTGGTGGAGTCTCCTTCTTTGGAGGTTTTTGTGCAGAAAGGGTCAAATTGCTTTCCATGCTTCTGGCAGTTTAGACAACTTACCTTAAAATATAGCTCTATGTGTGTGTGTTTAGCTCAATAAACTATAAATGTGTCATCTCTCCTAAAAACTAGCACTTGCTTTATTTCCATCATATCTCAAACAACCTGTAGAATATGGTTTACTGCTTTGCCAATACAGGCTACCCAGGGGTTTCCCAGTGAACGCAGAAAGTGGTTTTTGTTGGCTCATTCAATTGAAAGGTACTGTTGAGACACTCAGCAAGGTCATTTTAGAACAGTGATGGCGAACCTTTTTGAGGCCGAGTGCCCAAATTGTAACCCCAAACCCACTTATTTATCGCAAAGTGCCAACACGGCCATTTAACCTGAATACTGAGGTTTTGGTTTAGAAAAAACAGTTGGCTCCAAGGCGTGTGTTACTCGGGAGTAAGCTTGGTGGTAGTCAGTGACTTTGCTTTGAAACAACTGCGCAACTCTTCCAAAGGGCGAATCATGAACCTAGGAGGGTTTACTCAGAAGCAAGCCCTATTGCCGAGCTTACTCCCAGGTAAAGGATCGCGCTTTAGTTCTTCGCAAGAAAATCAGTGGGGTTTAACAGCGCTTAACAGGGTTACCTATACTGCTTCCCCAAAATTAGGTCTTAGGTTTAATGCTAATAATTGAGCCTAGCGGCCCAGGCCAGCCTAGATGTGTGTGTGTGTGGGGGGGGGACTCGGTTTCCACGTGCCCACAGAGAAGGCTCTGAGTGCCACCTCTGGCACCTGTGCCATAGGTTCGCCACCACTGTTTTAGAAGGATTAGGCAGAAATGAGCTTTCAGTTTTTATAGATGGTTTTTATAGTTTTTAGATGGCCCCATGTATGGACACCTTTTGATAATGCCACGGTATCTCCTCAAGGAAGCTGTTCTGCATTTGATGTTGGAATCGCCTAAAGAATTTTTGTCTTTATTTTTTTCCCCTTAAGCTTAGCTTGAGAAAAGTTCTAGTAGATGTTGAGGTTAAGTGGGAATCTATAAGGGAAGTCCGGGGGGGGGGGGGGGGGTTGGGGGGTTGGGGAAGGTCAGAGAGGGTAGTTGAAGGGAGTTAAATCTTTTTAAATTCTATAGTAGTCTCCTTTGTTTAGTCTCCGTTGTTTAATTTTTGTTGGTTAGGTAGTTTACCGTGTTTCCCCGAAAATAAGACAGGGTCTTATATTAATTTTTGCTCCAAAAGATGCGTTAGAGCTTATTTTCAGGGGATGTCTTATTTTTTTCCATGATTTTGCGCCCCCCCCCCCCCCCCCCAAATCAGCTACATCAGAGAATCTGTAACTAGGGCTTATTTTTGGAGTAGGGCTTATATTTCAAGCGTCCTCCAAAAATCCCCCCCCCCCAAATGTGCTAGGGCTTATTTTCAGGGTAGGTCTTATTTTCGGGGAAATGGGGTAGTTGGGCAAATTATTTTATAGAGTAAATGTAGTAAAGTAGTAGAGAGTGTTGAGTATAGTGTTTTTCCCCAAAACGATTGATACCATATTGTTTTGAGATAAGTGTATTACTTTCTATTTGTATTAATAACTAAATTCATTTTATGTATGTATTCGTTTCTTAAAATAAAATTTAAGAAAAAGAAAAAAAATATTATTTTTTTGCCTTTGGGCCCTGCTTTTTTGTAGAAGTTACCTTTGTCCTTTGGGTCTGCTCTGCAAATGAATGTCCCACTTTCCCTGCCCTGCTCTCCTGGCTATTAACTAAGTGGAGGGCTGCTTACATGTGTAGTCCCAGCGATATGTAGTAAAATCCTCACAGTGAAAATAAATGGAGCAAGGTAGCCTATAGAGCAGTGGTTCCCAAACTTATTTGGCCTACCGTCCCCTTTCTAGAAAAAATATTACTTAGCGCCCCCTGGAAATTAATTTTTTAACAATTTTAATAGCAATTAAACAGAAAGATATATGTATTAATGTTTCTACCTGTGGCCATCACCGCCCCCCTGGATCGCTGCAGCTCCCACCAGGGGGCGGTGGCATCCCCACTTTGGGAATCACTGCTATAGCAATTCACTCCGGAGTTGGGATCGAAACTCGGGTCCCCCTGGTGTTTGCCTAATGCTCTAAAACAGGGCTAGCCAAGCTTTTTGTGTCTGTGGGAACATTTGGTGTCCTGGCATGGCAGGTGGGTTCAGCAACAAAATGGCTGGCACAAAATGGCTGCCAAAGGAGGTGGAGCCAGCCACGAAACGATTGTCACGGCTTAACTTCAGTAACGTGGTGCAGATTCTTGTGCCGTGGGGGCAGCTGCTGCCGAAGCAACATTTGAAAAAAAAATTCCACAGCCAGTCAAATCTCCAGTAGCCAGTCAGAAGCCTGGTTGGGCAAAAATCCTCTCTGGCCCCACCCACTCCCTAAAAACATTTGGCGGGCACTTGTAAAGGTCTCAGAGGGTGTAGTGGTGCCCCTGGGCCCTACGTTGGAGACCCCCGCACAGCTTCGCTGCACTGGCTCACGCTTCCAGCAGCGATGGGATTCAAATAATTTAACAACTGGTTGTTTTCAAGCACCATTTTAACAACTGGTTCTGCCGAAGTGGGGCAAACCGGCTGAACCCCACCACAGCTTCCAGTGCAAATTTTTGACTGATGTGTTGTGGCGATCCCCCTCCCCCTCCTGTGGTTGGGGCTGACAAGCCGTCCCACCGTCCCTTTCCGAGGTGCTGGTCTCCTCGTCTCGAGCCCCGGTCTTTGGGGCTCTCAGAAATGTCAGCTGCCTGAACCACAGGGTGCCGCGAGGGCGGAAGGGAAAAGAGCTCCTCCCCGGCCTTCAGGCGCTCGCCTTACGCGCACCCGGGGTCCTCCCCCTCTCCCCTAAGGATGTTGCTGCCCCCTCTCGCACAGGGTGCCAAAGCGCGCACCCCAGAGAGGCGGGTGGCCGTCACCCGGAGTTGCCGGCGTTCCCCCCTCCCTTCCCTCCTTTGCAGCCTCTCTGTCCTCCCTTTCCTCTCCTTTCCACTCCTTCCCCGTCGCTCCTCCTTCCTCCTCCTTCCACTCCTTCCTCGTCTCGCGTCCTTCCTCCTCCTTCCACTCCTTCCTCGTCTCACCTTCCCCTCCGTCTGTCCCTCTGCCGCCCAGGTGACCTCTTCCCTCCCTCCAGTCCCCCGCAACGGCGCCGTCCCCTCCGGGCTTCCACCACTCCCTCCCTCGACCCGTCCCGGACAGCCTCGCCCTCCCGTCTCGCTGGCCCTTAAGTCTTCTCTCCCCGGCGGGCGGGGCGTTCCCGGCTTCGCGGCCGTGCCCGACTGCTGGGACGCGCCGCAGCTGCGTCGGTGGCCTCACGAGCCGCAGCTGCGCCGTTTCGCCCCCGTCCGGCCAGACCGACTCCCTGCCGGGGCTTCCCAGCCGGGGCGGGCCGTCACTGGGCTCAGCTGTCGGCCCACGACCAGCCCCGCCCCCCGGCTGGAGGAGTCCGGGGCGAGCCGTCGCGGCGACCCCCGGACATGTGTTGTTGCTTTTATCTGCTTGTTGTAATGTCCCTTCCCCACCCCTCATCTTATTTTTACTGCATGGCCAGTTAGCATTTTCATTTGCCTCAGTGGTGGGATCCAAAAATTTTAGTAATAGGTTCCTTCGCCAGCGTCCCCCCAGCAAAGGGGGCAGAGGCGTACCTAGGCAAACCTGAGCCCTGGGCAAAACCTGAGTTGGATGCCCCCCCCATGGGCAGCCACCCCACCACGACCCCAAAACGTTTTTTGCACCAGGTCATTTCTAAATCATCATCACATTATAGAAAATGCCCCAACTCACAAATCTGAACACAGCAATGGTGAAACACACAGGTTCTTTGATAGAGACTGATGAGATAAAAGGTACGAAAGGCTGAGAATCCATGAATTGCAGTACCTGAAAGGAATTATCCCAGTTCAGGGAGTTACATTATTAGTCGCAATTGCTATATGGAACCTTCACGTTCAAAGGCAGGATGCCTCTCGGGGAGGCGAGGGCGCGGAGGTGGGAAAGCGGACCCAATTAGTAACCCCCTCTCGGCACACACAAATAATTAGTAACCCACTCTCGGGATCTAGTGAGAACCTGCTGGATCCCACCTCTTATTTGCCCCTGTTGGGTTTCGTATTATTGTGCGATACGTGGAAAAAAATGCAACAAATAAAAATGTCCTTTGGCACTGAAATCTATAGACATGCCTACACGTGCAAGTTTGTTCATAGGTTAATTGCTACATCAATAGTTTATTGATTATGTTCATCTGGAAAAAAACCCCCCAGGGAAATTCACTGTATGAAAAAGAAAGCCCATTTGATTCAGCACTACACAGCTGTCCATACAAGGCCGCAAGGAACCCTGCTGCTCTCGCAAACCTACGTGGCTGCACGCTGAATAAAAATTGTCCCTCCGTGGCTGTGAACTGGGCCAGCGATGCCTTTGCATGATAACCAGTTGCCTTTATGAATATTCAGCAAGCTTGATAATCGCGAACGAGCTGCCACGGGAGATACTGGTGAAGAGGAAAGAATACAGGTTTCTTACAGAGGGGTTGAAGGAGAAAAACATTCCCTTTAGAGGGTGGTTACCAGAAGGACTAGTTTTTACCTTTAACGGAACTCACCTGAAGATCCTTGACATACAAGAAGCAAGGAAATGTATTAGCAAGGACAAAAAAAGACTTATAAAGTCCTTTAAAGTATAGCATATCAAGCTGGAAAAGCTAGAGGTTTGGAATAAAGGAAGGGGGGGAGTTACTGAAGTCATATATAAAATGTGCTTTTAAATAGCAGGGAGAACAAAAGTGTGTGTGTGTGTGTGTGTGTGTGTATTAATAATAGCAGAACTCTGGATAAAGAACTAATAGTTTAAAACAGATTGGGCAAGTATTTATTGGTAATCAGGTCACAACATTAAAGTTACAAAGGCTGATTCCGCATGGACCAAAAACAGCAGTGTGAAAACAGTGTGAAAATGGTATAAACCCTTTAATACTGTTTTAAACCCTTTTATACCATTTTCACACCGTTTTCACACCACTGTTTTTGGCCCATGCGGAATCAGCCCAAGAGAAAAAAATGTCTTGTTCTAGGAAGGAATAGAAAGCTGGAATAAGAGATTTTGATTATTTAATGTATTCTACATTATATCAAAAAACGATGAAGGTGAGGAGGGAGTCAAGTCGTTAATATTTGTCTGCAAATGCTTTTACGTTCTTTTTCCTTTTTTTCTGTAGTCATAGTATGTACTGGGATTGACTGTATGGGGGACTAAGAGTGACAATCTATTTTTTTCTTATTTTTCTCATTTTTCATATCCTTTTCTTTTTATAGCCTTCGTAGGGTGGCTGGCTCACCATCTGGTAATTTTGCAGTGATATAAAAATAAAAAATATTGTTACCCACCGCCCTCCCCAAATATTCAGTAAGCCTTTATCTTTTGCTTCCACCTCTCCAGTGACTTCCATCTGCCAATTATACATTTCAGAGCAGTTGCAGTACATTAATCAGGCAGCTCTGGAAGGAGTTACGATTGGAAAGAAAGAACTTTTTTAGCACGTCTCACTCTGTTTTTGCCACAACCGCAAACCTAGACTGCCACTTGGAAACCTGCTGCATCTGGACAGGAAGAGGAGGAAGAGGAGGAGGAGGAGGGGGAGTTTGGATTTATACCCCACCTTTCTCTCCTGTAAGGAGACTCAAGGTGGCTTGTAAGCTCCTTTCCCTTCCTATGCCCTCAACAGACACCTTGTGAGGTAAGTGGGGCTGAGAGAGTTCAGAGAGAACTGTGACTAGCCCAAGGTCATCAGCAAGAATATAGGAGTGCGGAAACACATCCGGTTCACCAGATAAGCCTCTGCCACTCAGGTAGAGGAGTTGGGAATCAAACCCAGTTCTCCAGATTAGAATCCACCTGCTCTTAATCACTATACCACGCTTGTGATGGTCTTCACCCCTCCACTAGCAAGGAAATTCATGGCAACTTAGCAATAAAGTAAGGTGACTAGATTTTCAAGGTTTAGGGCAGGAACTGGGAGCGCACAATAGGCAATGCGGCAGCGCGGGAGGCTGCCGCACTGCCTTCTGGGGTGCTCCCCTGTTTCCCGCCCTGTGACAGGGCGGGAAAAGGGGAGCGCCCCAGAAGGCAGTGCGGCAGCCTTCCAAAAATCGGGAGAATTAAACAACCCAGCGGGACGTGGGACAAATTGCTCAAAAGCGGAAAACAGGGGAGCGCCCCAGAAGGCAGTGCACTCCTGTGGCCGCGTGTGCAGGAGGCTGCTGCACTGCCTTCTGGGGCGCTCCCCTGTTTCCCGCCCTGTGACAGGGCAGGAAAAGGGGAGCGCCCCAGAAGGCAGTGCGGTAGCCTTCCAAAAATCGGGAGAATTAAATAACCCAGCGGGACGTGGGACAAATTGCTCAAAAGCGGGACTGTCCCACCAAAAGCGGGACATCTAGTCACCTTGCAATAAAGCCAGAATGCAAAATAAGATATTTTTGTCCCCACAATGCTAGGACTTGAACCCAACTAGTTATACAGATGGATGGACAATTTAGGAAAGATGAAAGGAAAATGTTCTTATTTATGTACTGCTTTTCATTCCTCCCCCCACCCCACCCCTTTGTAGCCAGTGGCTTGGATCCCATGCCCATGGCCACCCCAGATCTTCTCTGCCTTCTCCTCCCCACTGGATCACTTTCTGACTCTGTGAAAGTTTATTGCCTGGATCAAGTGACTGGGTATACTAATAGCGGCAGTGATGCATAGCAACCCGGAACTTACAGGGTGGTCTTCCATCCAAGTACTAACTAGGGAGGAGCCTATTTACCTCCTGAGATATGCTGAGAACGGGCTAGCCTGCGCCATCCAGTTCAGGGCAATAATTAAGTTCCATTAAGTACTATCGAGAAACCATAGGAACGGGGGTGGAGGAATGAAGCTTCTAATCCCAAACATCTAGTAAACACATTTCTTTGCTCAGTGTGAACTCATCTGCTTGGATATACTTGCTTGGCACTGAATTAAAGATGCTGGAACACTCAGGCTAACATCCAAATGATGCAACTTTCGTAATCGTGTAGTTCAGGCTATATCAAGTTCAGTTTTCCTCTTTGTTTAAATTAAATATATCGACTATATTTACAGATGCATCAATAGGAGTGTCTAGACTGAGGGACATAATAGAACCACTTTATTCTGCATGGGTCAGACCTCACCTGGAATTCTGCGTCCAGTTCTGACCACCACAATTCAAGAAGGATGTTGACAAGCTGGAACAGGTCCAGAGGAATAGTAAAAAGTCTGGATTCCATGCTCTATGACAGTGGTGGCGAACCTTTGGCACTCCAGATGTTATGGACTACAATTCCCATCAGCCCCTGCCAGCATGGCCAATTGGCTGTGCTGGCAGGGGCTGATGGGAATTGTAGTCCATAACATCTGGAGTGCCAAAGGTTTGCCACCACGGCTCTATGAGAAGATAATTAGGGAGCCAGGTAAGTTTAGTCTGAGAAAAGAAAGTTAAGGGGTGTCATGATGGCCATGTTTAAGGGATATCATGCTGCTCCAGAGACTAGGGGGCTTTCCCCACTGACAGAGTTAAACTGGTTTCTACCTAGGTTCGCCTCAGTGAATCCCCACTGCCACCGAGCTCAACATTGTTTTGTCTCAGTTCCCCCCCTCAGAACTGCGACATCCTTGTCGCAGTTATGAATGACACTTTTCTGCCGGAACAAGGTCGATACCGCTTCGAAACTTCGAAGCGGGGAAGCATCGAAACGACACCTCACCCGTTCAACCAATCATGAGCCGGTCTTTTGTGGCATGCGCAGAACGGGAGAGTCGTGGCAGGCAGAAAGCGCATGTAACCGTAAACTGTAAAAACAGTTTTAAAAAAAAGAACGTTCCCATTTCCCACCGTAACACAAGCGCCAATCACGATTGAGGAGCGAAACAGACACCAAGATGATCCCGCCCACTTAGCTCGGTTCCAGGGGGCCAACTCAGTTGCTGAGGGGACAGCCTGGAATCACCCTCCACTGAAGGGAACCGAGTCGACCTTAGCCTCCCTTCTGTAGTGGGGAAAGCCCCTAGGAAAAGGAGTTATGGATCCAAGGTGCAGGAAAAGAGATTCCACCTAAACATTAGGAAGAACTCCCTGACGGTCAGGGCTGTTCGACAGTAGAATCGGAGTGTGGTGGAGTCTCCTTCTTTGGGGGCTTTTAAACAGAGGCTGGGGGCCACCTGTCAAGAGCGCTCGGATTGAATATTCCTGCATGGCGGGGGGTGGACTTGATGGCCTTGGTGGTCTCCTCCAGCGATATAATTCTACGATCGTCAAGAGGCTGAGAAGGAAGCCGTGCTGTGAGGTTTTATGGCATACATGGTGTTTATTTCAAGCTTGTGCAAGAGATTATCCTATGATCCAAATCTATCCCAAGACGAATGTAATGCATGTTCTTTCATAACAACAGACAACAAATTAATGAAAAGCTGAGTAAGAGCTCATGAGGAAAACTCCCACGTCATATTTTTTTTTAACACACAGTGTGCTGATCTTCATGTGGCATAAAGTCTCACACGGGCTTTATACTTTGAGATACTTTACAGTGAAATCCTAAACAGGCTTATACCCTTGTAAGTATTTTGAAGTCAAGGGGATTAAGAAAGCTGTAGTCCTGCTAGGATCGCACTGCCACGCCAACTCTTAGAAGACACGGCCAAATGAGAGCCCAAATGCTGACCACTTGCCCACCATTTTGGCTCCTTCCGCACATGCAGAATAATGCACTTTCAAACTGCTTTCGGTGCTGTTTGAAGCTGTACGGAATAGCAAAATCCACTTGCAAACAGTTGTGAAAGTGGTTTGAAAACGCATTATTTTGCATGCGCGGAAGGGGCCTTTGTCTGACCAAACCGGTATTTTGCCTCTCTCTACTTTTCAGTAATCTGTGATTGCCCTTTTTCTTTACTGAAATGAGAATGTTTGTGAACATTCCGTGCTATTCCAGCAGCTTAGCCAAGGCTCACAAGAGGCAGGAATCAAGGAATTAGTCATAAATGTGATTAAAGACCCTTCTGTGATCGTGTAAGTTGATCTCTTCCCATTCGCAGGATGGAAAGGGGGTGGCTGGTGGGTGGAGGATTGTGGCGGGGGGGGGGGCGGAGATTTGTAGCAGTGGGTTGAAGAATGTCTCTTTGGTTCTTTGGGGTTCTTCTATTTTAGCCCTCCACTGTGAAGTCCGAGGAGAGATTGCATCGTCCCTCCCGAGTTCCTTTAATCAACCCCCTGTGAATCCCATCAAATCCCTTCTGCCATCTCATTAGAAGAACATTGGTATTTCATTAGCACTTTGATACCCTGCGCTTAGCAAAAGGAAACATGTACGTATTTCTAGACGAAGTCTCCCTTTTAAAGGGCATGGAAAATGCTAGCCGTTTTTTAAAAAACCCAC
Organism: Sphaerodactylus townsendi; assembly: GCF_021028975.2. Taxonomy (NCBI): domain Eukaryota; kingdom Metazoa; phylum Chordata; class Lepidosauria; order Squamata; family Sphaerodactylidae; genus Sphaerodactylus; species Sphaerodactylus townsendi. Next base: position 74,034,112 of record NC_059435.1, on the reverse strand, counting down.
ATTTTTTGGCATGCACTCAATATTGTTTTTTCCCTGTACTGTTGATAAGAGAGAATGATGTTCCGGCAATGAGGTTTTAATGGAGTGAGCAAACATTTCCAATTACGCTGGCCTTGTGAACAATATTTGGCACCGAGGCCGAAGACACCATGAATTCTCCTTCTCCCTCCGCACCTGCCTTTCCCTAAGAACATAAGTTGTTGGATCAGAGCAGTAAGATTCCCTCTAGTCCAGAGGTCTGCAACCTGCGGCTCTCCAGATGTTCATGGACTACAATTCCCATCAGCCCATGCTGTCGGGGTGATGGGAATTGTAGTCCATGAACATCTGGAGAGCCACAGGTTGCAGACCCCTGCTCTAGTCCAACATCCCGTTTTACACAGTGACCAACTAGTTGCTCTGGAGGTCCAAGGCCTTCCCCGATAAGAACTTCAGAAGAGCCCTGCTGGATAATTCTAGTGAAGGCCCATCTAGCCTAGCATCCTGTCTCACTCAGTGGCCAAATAGTTGCCCTGGAGGACCATGAAGCAGGGCATACAAGCCAAGGCCTTCCCTTGATAAGAACCAAAGAAGAGCCCTGTTGGGGGAATGGGGGGAGGGGACACAGCATTGTGCAACACTGTGACATCACTCCCAGATGCATACCCAGACGAGAGGTCACCATGTCGCCCAATGCTCTATGAACTTCCCCAGTCTCTATGGTTTTTACCACTGAGTTTTAGCAGAAGTCCTAGAGCAGTGGTGGCGAACCTATGGCACAGGTGCCAGAGGTGACACTCAGAGCCCTCTCCGTGGGCATACGTGCACAGAGTTAGTCATGTGATAATAGTGTAATTATTTCAGGGAGATTATTAGCATTAAACCTAAGACCTAGTTTTGGGGAAGCAGTGTAGGTAACCCTGTTAAGCACTGTTAAATCCTACTGATTTTTATGGGAAGAACGAAAGCGTGAACCTTTTCCTGGGAATAAGCTCGGTTGCTGGCAATGAGGTTTGCTTCTGAGTAAACCCTCCTAGGGTCGTGATTCACCCGTTCGAAGTGTTGCACAGTTGCTTCAAAGCAAAGCCACCGACTACCACCAAGCTTGCTCCCGAGTAACGCGTGCCTTGGAGCCAACCGTTTTTTCTATACTAAAACCTCAGTATTCAGGTTAAATTGCCATGTTGGCACTTTGTGATAAATAAGCGGGTTTTGGGTTGCAGTTTGGGCACTCGCTCTCGAAAAGGTTCGCCATCACTGTCCTAGAGTATTCAGTTTCACCAGTCTCTGCTGGGCTTCAAGCCCTATATGTTGCAGACAAAACACTAAAGAGGAAGCATAGTTCACTAGCACTTCTTGATTCCTTCCTGGACCCCATGGAACATCCGATCAAGAGAATCTGGCCAGATGACTTTTAGATGGAGTACTGTGTTCAGTTCTGGTCGCCACATCTCAAAAAGGGTATCGAAGAGATAGAAAAAGTGCAGAGAAGGGCAACGAGGATGATTGAAGGATTGGAGCACCTTCCTTATGAGGAGAGGCTGCAGCGTTTGGGACTCTTTAGTTTGGAGAGGAGGCGGCTGAGGGGGGATATGATTGAAGTCTATAAAATTATGCATGGGGTAGAAAATGGAGAGACCAGGTGCTCAGGAGCAACAGCCACAGAAGGCCCTTGCTTTCACAACCTGCACGTGAGCTCCCAATGGCCCCTGGTGGGCCACTGCGAGTAGCAGAGTGCTGGACTAGATGGACTCTGGTCTGATCCAGCAGGCTAGTTCTTATGTTCTTATGTTCTTAGATATGAAATGTTTCAGTGGGGAGGGGATTAGGCTTTTGATTTGAGCCTTGTCTCTGAAGTGCACAGAAGGGACGCAGACACCTCCCTTAGAGTGCGTCGACTCAACTCATCTCTCCACCAGGAAGTGTGATTCATCCTCCCCATCTTCTGCACAAGATATAATGTTTAAAGCTGCCCCCCTCCTGTTCCGGCTCCTTATCTGGAATTCTCTCCTCTCCACAGTGTCTGCTTCAAGAGCCTTTGAAACAAGGGAATTAATTAAAATTACAAAAAAAGAAAGTAAATAAGAACTCATTTCACGCAGCAAAACGAAAACAAAAGCAAGCTCATCTGCAATTAGTTACACGGCAGCCACTGAGAATCTCTTTTAACGCTCGACAAATTGATTCCTTTATATTTCCTTCTTGCACTCCCTAACAATTAAAGCTCATTTCAAACTGCAGGTGGCAAAACTTGAGGTTCCTTAGAAGTTCAGTCGGCATTTCTTCAGTGGGAAGTTTGGGCTCTGGTGGACAAGATCCCCAAATGTCAACTCTGATCAAATCCAGACTGAACTGCCCCTAGAAGCTAAAATGATTAAACTGAGGCTATCGTTCTTTGGTTCATTTTGAGAAGACAAGAATCACTGGAGGAGGAGGAGGAGGAGGAGAAGAAGAAGAGGAGGAGGAGGAAGAGGAGGAGAAGAAGAGGAGGAGGAAGAGGAGAAGAAGAAGAGGAGGAGGAGAAGAAGAAGAGGAGGAGGAGGAGGAGGAGGAGGAGGAGAAGAAGAGGAGGAGGAGAAAAAGAAGGAGGAGGAGGAGGAGGAGAAGAGGAGGAGGAGGAGAAGAAGAAGAGAAGGAGGAGGAGGAGGAGAGGAGGAGGAGGAGGAGAAGAGGAGGAGGAGGAGGAGAAGAAGAGGAGGAGGAGGAGGAGAAGAAGAAGAAGAGGAGGAGGAGGGGGGAGGGGGGAGTTTGGATTGATAATCTTCCTTTCTCTCCTGTGAGGAGTTTCAAAGCATCTTACAAACTCCTTCCCCTCCCCTCCCCCCAACAGACACCTTGGGAGGTAGGTGGAACTGAGAGAGTTCTAAGAGAACTGTGACTAGCTTAAGGTCACCAAACAGAAATGTACGAATACAGAAGCAAATCTGGTTCACCAGATAAGACTCCACCGCTCATGTGGAGGAGTGGGGAATCAAACCCACTTCTCCGTATTAGAGTCCCCCTGCTCTTCACCATTACACCACGCACACTACGCCACACTATGACGTAATGCTAGGAAAAATTGGAGGTAGCAGGAAAAGAAAAAGTCCCACCATGAGATGGACTGACTCGATTAAGGAAGCCTCAGTGTGTTTAATAATGATGGGATGTCTTGGAGGTCGTTCATTCACAGATTCACCGGAAGTCGGAAGTGAATTGCTGGCGCTCATGTGTGCATGGAGCCTATGGACACCACGTTAGAGACGCCTGCTCTACACCATTTTCTCAATTCATATGAAGCAATACTGAGGTGTAGCAGGCTTAGAAATTGTTCTGAATGTAGGTCACATGGAATGTGTTCCCACCAGTGGTGGGATCCAAAAATTTTAGTAACAGGTTCCCATGGTGGTGGGATTCAAACAGTGGCGTAGCGCCAATGGGGCTGGGCAGGGCACGACGAGGGCGTGGGCGGGCATTCCGGGGGCGGGGCATTAATAATTTCTCTGTTACTATACAAAACTCTTACTGTAAAAAAAAGTTCCTAATTTCCAGCTGGTATCTTTCTGTCCATAATTTAAACTCATTCTAGCAAGTCCTATCGTCTGCTGCCAACAGAAACAACGACTTCTCTTCTCATTGATTGCCTGTCAAATACTTAATACTTTCAAATACTTAATTTTGTTTCTAGAAATCAAAAGAAGGATACTTTCCTTAAACAAGGAACTTTACCATATTTCTAAAACATGTTTTTAAAACAGCCCAACAGGGAGAATGATCCCGTTTTCTACCTTCACTAACCAGCCACATGGGAAACAACAGGACTTGATGATTTTTGGACCTAATGGAATTTCTAACGGAAAAGCAGACCCAATTAGTAACCCCCTCTCGGTGCACACAAACAATTAGTAACCCACTCTCGGGAACTGGTGAGAACCTGCTGGATCCCACCTCTGGTTCCCACCCCCCAAAGGTCAAGAGCTTGGAAATAACCCAGTGAAGCTGGGACTATAGAATATTCATTGAATGTGTCTCCTATACCTCTGGGTCACAGCTGGCTGCTCTCTGGTACCCTACCAGCTAGGAGACGATGTTTCTTTCCACACAAACCTTTTAAAATGTTTTGAGGCAGGAAACAAAGCTTTTCCTCCATGGCGTTCCGCACTTTCCCCCCACTTTGGTTCTGAAAACGTTTTATTTCCAGCCTCAAGACATTTTCAGTGAACGATAATTTTTAGACTGAAACGTTTTCAAAATGGCTTCACCACTGTGCGGTCTCTTTAACACGTTCACAAACCTCTCTGCCATGCCCAAAGGTTCTCCTTGGCGCCATTTTGTAAGTTCACTCTCCGTTCCCACTCAACTGTGTCTTTCATCATTTTTGTGGGTCTTTTGTTATGAGGGGGGTAATATTCGAGGTGTTGATTATACAAAGTATGGAGAATCACAGCATGAAGCTGTGAAGCATGCAAACATTGATTTTTCAACTAACCACAAAAGGGGGGGGGACATAATGGCGGCCATGAATCGTTCTGAGGGGGTGAGTGCAGACATACATTTAAAAATGGAGGGGGACTGAAAAGGGAACCAGTATGGTGTAGTGGTTAAGAGCAGGTGGATTCTAATATGGAGAACCGGGTTTGATTCCCCACTCCTCCACCTGAGTGACAGAGGTTTATCTGCTGAACCAGATGTGTTTTTGCACTCCTACATTCCTGCTGGGTGACCTTGGGCTGGTCACAGTTTTTCGAAACTCTCTCAGCCCCACTTACCTCTTAAGGTGTCTGTTGTGGGAAGAGAGAAGAGAAGAAGAAGAGTTTGGATTTATATCCCCCCTTTCTCTCCTGCAGGAGACTCAAAGGGGCTGACAATCTCCTTGCACTTCCCCCCTCACAACAAACACCCTGTGGGGTAGGTGGGGCTGAGAGAGCTCCAAGAAGCTGTGACTAGCCCAAGATCACCCAGCTGGCGTGTGTGGGAGTGCATAGGTGAATCTGAATTCCCCAGATAAGCCTCCACAGCTCGAGCGGCAGAGCTGGGAATCAAACCCGGATCCTCCAGATTAGATACACGAGCTCTTAACCTCCTACGCCACGGCTGCTGCAGGAAGGGAAAGGAGCTGGTAAGTCACCTTGAGTCTCCTTACAGGGGAGAAAGGTGGGGTATAAATCCAAACTCTTCTTCTTCTTAGTAGGTTTGTATGGAAAGGACCTAGGTGTTGGACCTTCCTCCTACTTGAGCATCAAGTTGTTCAGATTGGATCACTGGATTAGGAATCAGGAGTTAATCATGCAACAGGTAAAGTGTCTATATCCCAGGGTCAAAATCCGCCATTCAAAAGTTCTGGTGTCTTTGCTTTGAGAAGGTTCGATTCCATTATCCCCATTCAATGCCTCGCCTGCACAATGTTCTGTGCCGTTTTGCATCGCACTGCACGTTATTGTCTTTCTGGGAAAGCCACGTCTCACGCGTCCACTTCAAGAAATCAATACGCGCTGCTAGAGATTCGGCTCCTTCGGCCTCGCTAATTGAATCTCTGTCGCGTACGTGTCACAAGCAGCTGTTTTGCCCATTTCCACTCGTGAATGGCACTTAGCCTGGATTTCCGGTCGACCTCCCCAATCTGCTCGGCAAACTGATGAGAAAAGAGACCGCTAACCACGCGGTTGAGGACATAAAATGAGGATTTCTTGTAAATAAAGCAGTCCTCCCATCCACAACGGACAGCAATGGCTTGGAAGCACCAGGACAACATCTGGAATGGTGTTGAGATGTGATTTTGAGAGCCAACGTGGTGTAGTGGTGAAGAAGAAGAAGAAGAAGAAGAAGAAGAAGAAGAAGAAGAAGAAGAAGAAGAAGAAGAAGAAGAAGAAGAAGAAGAAGAAGAAGAAGAAGAAGAAGAAGAAGAAGAAGAAGAAGAAGAAGAAGAAGAAGAGTTTGGATTTCTATCCCCCCTTTCTCTCCTGCAGGAGACTCAAAGGGGCTGACAATCTCCTTGCCCTTCCCCCCTCACAACAAACACCCTGTGGGGTAGGTGGGGCTGAGAGAGCTCCAAAGAGCTGTGACTAGCCCAAGGTCACCCAGCTGGCGTTTTTGGGAGTGTACAGGCTAATCTGAATTCCCCAGAGAAGCCTCCACAGCTCAGGCGGCATAGGAATCAAACCCGGTTCCTCCAGATTAGATACATGAGCTCTTAACCTCCTACGCCACTGCTGCTCCTGGTGGATTCTAATCTGGAGAACCGGGTTTGATTCCCCACTCCTCCACCTGAGTGGCGGAGGCTTATCTGGTGAACCAGATGTGTTTCTGCACTCCTACATTCTTGCTGGGTCACCTCGGGCTAGTCACAGTTCTCTCTGCACTCTCTCAACTTTCTAATTTGGTTGCTGGGAGTTTGTGGTCAATTAGAGTTTCTTTTCATGATGATAAAACATGGTCATGTCCGTGGAGAAGAAGAAGAGTTTGGATTTATACCCCCTTTCTCTCCCGTAAGAAGTCTCAGAGGGGCTTACAAACTCCTTCCCTTCAACTCCCCACAGTCATCTTGTGAGGTAGGTGGACTGAGAGAGTTCTGAGAGAACTGTGCCTATTCCAAGGTCACCCAGCAGGCTTCATGCGGAGAAGTGGGGAAACAAACCCAGTTCACTAGAAAAAGGAGGGTTGGGGGGTGGGGACATGGCTGGGGGTGGGAGAGAATGTGACACAGCTCATGTTACTACAGCAGTTCCAGATACAACTCAGAAGTGACATTGCATAGCTCTAGGATCTGCTGGAAAGTTGGAAATTCTGCTGGAAACAGCAGAGTTTCAGGTGATTCCCAGAGCTACCATTTTCAGTCCCAGGTTGTACCCAGAAGTGACATACCAGCAGAAAGACTGGCAATGTTTTGATTTATTCCTGCTGCCTGGTAGCCCTATCTATAACAAATTGGATCTTAAATGGGGCTTAGTCTGGCCTGTTCACACCATCTTGGGAAACTCTGTCCCAGCTACAATTTGTTTTCTTAAAGATTAAACACACACACACACACACACACACACATTGTTATCGCTCTCTTCCTACCTTTCTTCATTCAACTTTTCACCTTTGTTTCCCAATATTGACACAGCCTGTTCTTAGTTCCTCCCTCCACACTTTCATTTCTGTCTTATTAGACTTTAAGCCTGCAGGCAGGGAGCTGTAGAGAATCTAGATTGGGCTTGCTGCAGAGCACCCTTTGACTTTGCTTGGCTGGGCCGCTGCTATGACACAGAATGTTCACAAATGGTCCTTGTTTTCCCGTATCTTTCCCACTTCAAATTTGTCAGCTATAGAAAAGCCTTCACTCTCCCCAGATGTCAGACATTATCAGTGGTACTGGAAAGGAAATATAACAGAAGGCTCTGCCCCTGTTGGTCAGGGGACTTTGAAACTATAGAACAAATCTTGATCCTCTGTACTCTTTATCAGGAGACCTGTACAAGGTTTATTTCTCCTCTGATTAGAATTATCCCTTCCACATCATGGAAGGTTAGGGTTAGGGGCCCAGCACCCCCTACAGTCTGGAAATCCGTGGGGAAAAAATTGGCCCTCTTTTTGTACCAGAGAATAAGTCTGATTTTTTCTTTTTCTTTTAACTTTTAAAAAGAAATTGTGTATATTTATGGCATCAAAAGATAAAATATGTCGGATCTCATACAATACTATACATATATTTTATACGCTTCTGAGTTTCTAAACTTTTTCTATGCTGTCTGCTGCCCTTTGGATGTCATCTGCAGCTTCTGCAAAACTCCCCCAAAATTACCATTTAATTTCTTATGCCGAGTTGCCGACCCACGATATATCAAAACTGCGATGGGACAAAGTCGCGCTGTGGAAGGAATGACTGCAATAGTCATGTTGTCCTGTAGCACTTAAAATATGCCACACTTTTCTGGGCTGAGATTCAAGTCAAACTTTTTAACATCTCAGAATGGCAACAGGGCAGTGCTCCGTTTACAAGATCTCCGTGTAATTTTTAATCTGATCATCTCGCATCATGCACATTTTTCATTTAAATTTTTAATTATTTGCAGTGGCTGGTCATTGACGGCAACAGTACAATGTTGGCTTATTTTTTTGGCACAAGTGTTGAAGGAAGAAAGACGTCAAAATGTTCGCAGTCCACTTCCTGTGAGGGAAAGGGGCAGTTGTCAGTTTGGTTTGGAGTGTGGCTGTAAATGTACCTTACGAACCTGGGAAGCAAAGCAGCAATCCGAGGATTTGATAGAGATCTCAGGGAAGCTTAGGGTCAGGACGCCCAGAGAACTAAAGGATGGTTTTGTAATGCACTGAATTGTAAGGGAAGAGTTGGTGGGTGGAGAAGGAGGTTGTAGTTTTGCCAGGCAAGATGGGGGGGGGGTCTTTAGTGCCATAGACACTGCAAGCCAAGATGGATGCAATCTCCTGAGCTTGAACTTTGTTCCCACCAGGAGTGTCCTGCCCAGGCAAGTTTCTTGTTCCCACATTGGTATGCATAGCAGACAGCTACACCTTTCCTGCTGCCTTGAGTACAGCTGTTTGGATCACAATAGCCACTGCCCTGGAAAATAACCGCTACCCTGGAAGCCATATACCTGCTGTTTCTTAAGAAGAGAAGAGTTTGGATTTATATCCCCCCTTTCCCTCTCGTAAAGAGACTCAAAGGGGCTTACAATCTCCTTTCCCTCCCCCCTACAACAAACACCCTGTGAGGTGGGTGGGGCTGAGAGAGCTCCAAAGAACTGTGACGAGCCCAAGGTCACGCAGCTGGCATGTGTTGGGAGTGCACAAGCTAATCTAATTCACCAAATAAGCCTCCGCAGCTCAAGTGGCAGAGCAGGGAATCATATCCGGTTCTCCAGATTAGAGTTAAGAGATTCTCCAGATTAGGAGGTTAAGAGCTCGTGTATCTAATCTGGAGGAACCGGCTTTGATTCCCAGCTCTGCCGCCTGAGCTGTGGAGGCTTATCTGGGGAATTCAGATTAGCCTGCACACTCCCACACACGCCAGCTGGGTGACCTTGGGCTAGTCACAGCTTCTCAGAGCTCTCTCAGCCCCACCTACCTCACAGGGTGTTTGTTGTGAGGGGGGAAGGGCAAGGAGATTGTCAGCCCCTTTGAGTCTCCTGCAGGAGAGAAAGAGGGATATAAATCCAAACTCCTCTTCTTCTCCTCCTCCTCCTCCTCCTCCTCCTCCTCCTCCTCCTCCTCCTCCTCCTCCTCCTCCTCCTCCTCCTCCTCCTCCTCCTTAACCACTATACCACACTAACTCTTAGGGAGAAACAGACCCTTATATTTTGGTGGACGATCTCATAGCCTGTGCCTCTCACATTGCTGAATTTGTTCTTGCTAATTCCCCCAACTAAAAGGAACAAATCCCAGACCAATTCAGGCAACAGTAGAAATGACAGAGCACTGAGATGAGAAGGGGTTAATAAGGCAAAGTCGATTTTCATATTTTGAGATCCAGAGTGGTGTGCAGCTGAGCAGTGCTAGGGTGGAATCCAAGAGACCCAACTTGAAATTCATAAGTTTTACATGGGAGGGTGCCAGTGGTGGGATCCAAAAATTTTAGTAACAGGTTCCCATGGTGGTGGGATTCAAACTGTGGCGTAGCGCCAGTAGGGCTGGGCAGAGCACGACAGGGGCATGGCCAGGCATTCCGGGGGCGGGGCATTCCTGGGCGGGGCTGTGACAAGGACGCAGCCACTGCGCCGGTCCTTGGGCAGGAAACGAATGCACGCAGGCACAGGCTGCCACACACGCCGGTGCACCTCCTGCTAGACTGCTTCCAGTTCTGCGCGCTACTGCTGAGAGGAGGGGCGTAACTAAGGCAAAAATCACGTGGCAAAATCCCCAATTAGTCACCCCCTCTCGGCACACAAAAATTAGTAACCTCCTCTTGGGAACCTGTGAGAACCTGCTGGATCCCACCTCTGCATATGCCCCCCCCTTAAATCCTCAATTTACCAATTTTTAAAAAATATGCTCTTACAAATACAAATTTTTAAATAGCCGGTAAGAGGCCTGGAGTGACCTGAGCAATAATAAACAATAATAAAATCCGCTTCCTGAGTTTGTTCCCCAGCGAGGTTCAAGTGGCCTGCACCAGCTGGTTCATCATTTTGTTGCCTGCTGGAGTAAAACTCCAGCTGCGAAACTGGCTGGCTGCTCAGCCTGCATTCGAGTATAATCAACACATCCGTGGTGTGAGCCGACAACTGATTTCAGATAACTTCAGGCAAACCAGAGGCCCGGTCGCAGCGAGCCGGGGCCGGTTGCCGATAAAAGATCTAGACAGCGTCGTCTGGGACTGCAGCAATCTCAGCAGAGGAGCCGCAAGACGCACGGCTGGGGATTAAGGATTTCAGCTCCACGTTGGGAAATTGCTGGATACTTTGGGGAGTCTAAGGAGAGCAGAGAAGAGGGACTTCTGTGAATATAATGTAGACCCAGTTCCTCCGGATTAGAATGCACCTGTTCTTAACCACTACGCCACTGCTGCTCCTGCAGAGCGGGGTGTGGTGTGGCATTCTGCGGGTGTTCTGGGGTAGGCGGGACCGGGTGTGGGTGTGGCAGGAGCGCAGGGTGCGCGCGTGCCCCTGGGGCAGCTCCCCTCACTCTGCCCCTGTCCTCTGACTCTTTTTTTTAAATCTGTGCCTGGTCACGATGCCTGGCCTTACGCCGGCATTTTGTTGGCATTTGCAAGTGTCTGCCACAGAATCCAGCAACAAAAGGGTTAATTGCAAATACATAAACAAGATGCTGAAGTCTCTGTTTATGACCTACCCTGCTGTTTAGCCATTGGTCAACGTGCCGAGCCAACGAGCCATTGGTCACCATTGCCGACGTGCCGAGAAGCACACTCATGTAAGGTTATAAAGTTACCTGACTTTGTTCCAGAACACGAGGGGACCACCTCACGGTCAGACAGAATTAGACAAGATGTGGTATAAACTATGCATTTGCTAACGTAGCATTTTTTATGTTTTAAACATGTAACCCTTCCCTCCTTTGGAGAGACCAGCCACTGACGGTGCCTCTGCCCCCCCCCCCCCCCCGATTACAGGGGTCCCTAATATCACCGGGAACCATTATTCCTTTCTGGGGAGGGTTGTATATGGGTTCGTGGGACATGGTTTTAGAATGTAACTGTTTTAAATTGTATGTATGTTTTTATATATATAATATTTTATATTGTTCACCGCCCTGAGCCCTTCGGGGATAGGGCGGTATATTAAATCTAATGAATGATGAATGAATGAATGAATGAATGAATGAATGAATGAATGAATGATAGATAGATAGATAGATAGATAGATAGATAGATAGATAGATAGATAGATGAACTAGAACCAAATGAGATAGATAGATAGATAGATAGATAGATATAGATAGATAGAATAGATAGATAGATAGATAGATAGATAGATAGATAGATAGATGGAGATAAAGAACATAAGAACATAAGAACCAAGCCAGCTGGATCAGACCCAAAGTCCATCCTGAGTCCAGCTCTGCTGCACTACTCGCACTTGTGGCCCACCAGGTGCGCATTGGGACCCTCTCCACATACATGCACAGGATGTGAGACGCCACTTGGCTGGCCTTCTGCGGCTGTTGCTCCCGAGCACCTGGTGCTGCTAAAGGCATTTGCAACCTCTCAGATCCTAAGGAGGATCGTAAGATTAGTAGCCATAGATCGAGCTTCTCCTCCATGAAATCTGTCTCAAGCCCCTTTTAGAAAGCTATCCAGGTTAATTTGGCCATCACCTCACCTCCTGTGGCAGCATATTCCCAAAACACCAATCACACGTTGCGTGAAGAAGTGTTTCCCTTTTAATTAATCCTCAATTCTTCCCCAGCATTTTTTCAATGAATACCCTGGTTCTAGTATTGTGAGAGAGAAAAAATTCTCTCTGTCAACATTTTCTACCCCATGCATAATTTCCTTGTAGACTTCAATCATATCCCCCCTCAGCCGCCTCCTCTCCAAACTAAAATTAATCCCAAACGCTGCAGCCTCTCCTCATAGGGAAGGTGCTCCAGTCCCTCAATCATCCTTGTTGCCCTTCTCTGCACTTTTTCTATCTCCTCAATATCCTTTTTGAGATGCGGCGACCAGAACTGGTCACAGTACTCCAAGTGCGGTCGCACCACTGCTTTATATAAGGGCATGACAATCTTTGCAGTTTTATTATCAATTCCTTTTCTAATGATCCCCAGCATAGAGTTTGCCTTTTTTACAGCTGCCATGCATTGAGTTGACATTCCCGTGGAACTATCAACTAAGACGCCTAAATCCCTTTCCTGGTCTGTGACTGATAGCACTGACCCCTGTAGCGTGTATGTGAAGTTTGATGATAGTATTTTTATACAAAAAGCTACTTAGCATCACTGTGTATTTTTACTCTGCTACTTAAGAATCTCTTTGTATATCCTTTTGACTATCCAATGCATTTGCTCATCGCTCCCGGTTATGCCAGCATTCTGGGGGCGGTCTGGGGGTTTTCTGGGGTGGGGGGTGGGGTGGGTTCTGTGGGCATTTGCCACCCTCCAAACTCCTCTCGGCCCAAGTACATCTGTGTAGCTGCCAGTGGAGATAAGTGGTGATTTTCATGGCGTTTCTCTATTCTCCCCTAGTGGGGAATTGGAGTGGGGTTTTTGGAATTGTTTTGGGCTTCTCACACCCCAGGAAAGCCCTGCAGAGCAGGTAGAGTCGTTCTCAAGCGGCGCTGTTCCGTTCCGCCTCAGCTCTGGATCGCGCTGTTCGACTGCAAACCTTGAAGGTTGCAGAATACCTTTGGGAAATCCGGGCGTCAATCAATATTTCTTCAAGAAACCTGAGGGGGGGGGGAGGAATGGCAGGAGACCACAGAAGAACAGTGTTATCCAAATATGCGTAGCCGAGCAAAGAGACACCCGGCTAATTACTGCGTTGGCAGTCACCTTCCGGAACTAATTGCTTCGATAACCAACACATTTTTCTGGCTTAATCCTGGAAAATCTTTCCATCCTGGAGAGCTTATTAATCGTCCCCCTTATTGGCTGTGTCAACTTGGCTGCGCTTCCGGCGGCGGAGATAAGGGAAGCTGGAGTTAATGTTTTACCTTTCTTTGGTCTTTCGGCAATTCCCGGGCTTTGCCTGCAGACACTGAATGTGCAGAAATGAAGACTTTCCCCTCGTCTTTTGGTCTCAGTCGGGCAATCCTCAAACAGGCTCAGTCTTATCCACATTGTCCTGCTGTAAAAGTGAAGAACATTTTGTTGTGGAGTCTGGCTCAGTTTTTCTAATAATGGTAGGGATGTCAAGCTCCAGCGATAGGTTCATAGAATCATAAAATCATAGAATTGAAAGAGGCTATATGGGATGTCCAGTCCAAGCTCTGCTGAATGCAGGATCAGCCTAGAGCCGTGGTGGCAAACCTTTGGCACTCCATATGTTATGAACTACAATTCCCATCAGCCCCTGCCAGCATGGCCAATCATGACCCTAGGAGGGTTTACTCAGAAGCAAGCCCAGCTCGACAGTGAGCTTATTCCCAGGTAAAGGATCGCACTTTAGTTCTTTGCATGAAAATTAGCAGCGCTTAACGGGGTTACCGACACTGCTTCCCCAAAACGAGATCTTAGGTTTAATGCTAATAATCGAGGCCAACAGCCCAGGCCAGCCTAGATGTGGGGTGGGGGGACTCTATTTGCGTGTGCCCACAGAGAGGGCTCTGAGTGCCACCTCTGGCAGTGGTGCCAGAGGTTTGCCATCACTGAGCTAGGCTATTACTGTTAGGATGTTTTGGAGGGCACTGATTTGTAGAATTTCTATAGGTCAGAAGCAAACCGATTGCGCGCACACACAGATGCATAATGTGTACTGTGTTGGAGTCCTGTGTTCAGTTCTAGTTGCCACATCTCAAAAAGGATATCGAAGAGATAGAAAAAGTGCAGAGAAGGGCAACAAGGACGATTGAGGGACTGGAGCACCTTCCTTATGAGGAGAGGCTGCAGCATTTGGGACTCTTTAGTTTGGAGAGGAGATGGCTGAGGGAGGATATGATTGAAGTCTATAAAATTATGCATGGGGTAGAAAATGTTGACAGAGAAAAATTTCTCTCTCTTTCTCACAATACTAGAACCAGGGGGCATCCATTGAAAATGCTGGGGTGTAGTCGACCCACGCGGTCAGCGTAAGAACGACTTCACCTAACGCCGAGATAAACATCTGGTGGACGCCAGCAGGAGGTCCGATAGTTCCTAGCGAAGTCTCCCGCATGCCGGTTCCTGGCACCTTTATTCTATCGGGCGGTGGTGGAGGAGACTGGGGAGTTCCGGATGGAGGCGGGAGGCCGGAGAGATCATCCTGTGGATGCATGATCTCAACGGCACAAAAGTGAGGAGAGGAGCGAAGCTGCCTAATCCTCACCTAGGGGCAAGACCATTGTCCCTGGCGTACCGTGATTGAGCCAGACAGTTCATGACCCGCGGACTCATAGGGAGCTGAGGAGGCGGCGACGAAGGCTATTGGGAGGGTCCGCGCATGGCCCCAAACGTTTCCACTTTGCGGTGCTGCTGGGTCAGCAGTGCATTACTACATCTCCTCCTTTTGCATTTTGCAGGCGGGGTCAAACGCAAAAGTATGATGAAGTAATTGTCTCTCCCGGCCGTCTGCCCCAGACCGAGCTGCGTGTGTACCACTAGAACTTGGTTGCGGGGTAAGGCAAATCCGAGGAGATTCTTACACACGTTACAGGCAATATTAGACACACATTGACCGAAACAAGATCCCATAACAAGGAGCCAACTTAAACCAGAACAGAGCTGTAAAATAGCAGACAACCATCCGCCCGGCCGCCGACTCCAAAGGGCTGACCACCAATGGGGCAAAAAAACATCATACTTCAGATTAGATAACTCTTTGCAGCTCACGTACTTTCCGCCTTATGAATCAATTGGGAATTATCAGAAAGATTAAAACAATCACATATTATGTACATTCTCGCAACCTTGGCGCACAATTGTCTAGGGTCGCTTGATCGAGTTCCTGCTGCTCGGAGGCCAGGGCATCCAGAGCAGTGGAGGTAGAATTGATGGACTTCGCAAGAGAAGGCACAGGCCAGCCGGCCAATAGTCTTAGCATTGCGAGTCCGGGGACTCCCAGTAAGGAAGTTCACCCGCTTCGAGAGGCGACCGCGTCGCTCCGACAGGAGCGGCGGCGGCGTCCGGGCTCCCAGGGTGGAGCCTGGGGTAGGAAGGTGAGGCGACTGAGGCAACAAAGAGTTCCGGCAGGGAGTCGGGCGGGAATGTAATTAAACGTTCTCTCCCCGCAGGTCCAGAACCAGCCCCGACGCTTCCGCACGGGGAATGTCCCATGTGTAAAGAATCCCACCTCATTTGTGCCGACAAATGGGCCCGGGCTGGGGCGGTTCGGGCGCAGGTGTTAGATTAGTGGTTAGCGACAGTCTTGGCACGAGAGCGCCAGCGAGGGTTTGGACGGCGGGTCCCCAGTCCGGCGCTCATAGAGTACCTGATGGATGAAGGCAGCCCAGACTCCGCTAAGGAAGTCTCCGGGCGCGGTAGACGGGAGCAGGCAGGAGCTTAGCAGGCTTCCGACTCCTAGGTACTGGCCCAGGCAGAAAGATGCAGACGTTGGCAGCGGCAGCAAACTGCTGACGCCATGCGCAGGAGGCAGCAGAGCAGGCAAAGGATGGTGGCCGCCAGGTTGGGCGTGATGATCGCAGAGCGGCACAGAGGTTCTCGGGTGTCTCGGGGTGGTCTTGCTGGGCGCAGCAGCTCCCTAGGGCTTAGCTGGTGGTCGCCTTGACGTCTCCCCAGGTCATTCGGGTCTTTGGGCACACGGGCGTTCCTGCTGAGAACTGGGCTGGGCGGGATCCTTTAAGAGAGATGTGTCTCCATCTCCGGGATGGGGTTGGTTTCCTCCTGGCGCCATACGATGGGTTGGCCTGTCATGGTGAATCGGAGTCCACAGGGACCTGTAAGAGGAAGAGGGACTGGAACACACCCCCCTTCTTCCCCAGGCTATGGGGATGGTCCCACAGGTCATTAGATGATGCGCGGGAGATCAGGATCGGGTTTTGTTTGAGTTGGGGTTTAGAGTAGAGTCTAGAGTTTAATATAAGAAGGCTTGTTTTGTAGCCTGTGAAGGTTGCTTTTAATGCAATCCTCCTGAGGGCCGCCTATCCCTCTTTCTTTAATTGTTTGACAGGGAGGGAGGTGGTGGCGACCCTGGTGGGAATTGGCTTCAAAGCGTCATCAGAGTGCGTCAAGGGTCCGAGCCTCGAGGTGGGAGGAAGAAGTCCTGGGGGGATTGTGGGTATGCATGCTTAATCAGCAAGCAAAGGGGCTTTGGAAGCGCCTTTTTGGGGATGGGTGCATCCGGGGAATGAAGCAATCCAGGCAATTAGAGGCAGATTCCTCGACACAAAGGAAAAGGGGTTTCTTTGCAAGGGAGTTGCACTTACGTGACCTTGGTGGCTAATTCAGGAAGCTGGATGGGTGCTAAAATTTTGTGATCGAATTATCTTTGGGAGATGCCGCCCGCAAGCATCTTAAGTGATGATAGTGCTATAATACCATCACCACTGGCTGGTTTGTGGGTGAGTTTGGAAAGCGGCAGCCTCAGCTTTTTAAACTGGGGCCTGTCCTGGCAGTGCTGCGGTATCAGGATCGGGCTCCAGATTTTAATCCAGGGAGGGCCAGTCAGCCAATTGGCCTCCTCTACTGGTCGAAAAACAGAAGGAGAAGAGGAGTGGGAGAGGGAAACAGTTTCCTTACGGAGATAGAGAGTGAACTTCTGAAGTCACAGTTGGGATCAATGATCTGTGATGGCCTTACCCATCCCAGACCAAAGTCGTTTTGACCTGACTCATGAGGTCCCTTCCCCAGAGGTTGACATGGATGTCTAAAACCGATGGAGGCGGACTGGCTGCCGCTCGAGCCCTGGGCTGTTGACCGTGAGCTGGCGGATGCTCCGTCTCGCTGGGTTTGTCTCCCCCCCACACCCCAGATGTGGGGCAAGCCTCGGTCGGCTACTGGTCAAGCCACTCGGCTGCTCTGGTGACGGTGACATCATGCCGGTGTCCACCAGGCCCTTGAACTTATCCTTCTATGGCGAGCTCCAGGTATGGAGCTCCCGATAGGCGTCTCCACAGCTCACGACAGTGGTGTAGAGCTGCATCATGTTGGCTGCTTGGGCTTGTAGCCTTTATTGGAGTCGGCAGTGGGCAGCGCATGGGAGCCAGAGAATCCAACTGAGTGCAGCTGGCTCTGACGGCAGCTCCTGTGGGATGTTTGTCCAGACCTGGAGATGGATGGGTCCTTGGTGCGTGGAGTCGATCACTCCGGGGACGATGAACAGTCCCTGTTCAGCGGCAGAGGCCTTTGGCAGCACTAGCCCAATAGTCCCGGTAGGGATGGGCTCGTCGGGTTAGGCGACAAGAACCTAGTAACTTAAAGGAGATGGGCTGGGTGCATGGCGAGATGCCACAGAGGTTTTGGCAGGGGCCTTGGTGTTTGGGTCTGCTCTAGTACTCTCCTCCTTGGTCCTGGGCTGGGGAGACGCCCGGGCGGGAGTTTCCCGACGGGCAGTCGTTTCTCCAGTGGAAGCCTTTTTGGCAACGTGGGCACCGGGTTTTAGGTGGCCTTCTCCTCCTGGGGGAGGACCCTCCTCCATCGGGGTTGTAGGCCCCCCCACCGGGCTGCCTCTTCGGAAGTGTCCGGATCTGCCGCAGTTAAAGCAGTCATCCTGAGACTGCCTGTGCCTCTTCGCTATCTACCTGCCTCTTGAGCGCTTCCTGGAGCCTGTTCACAAAATCGGCATAGGGCTCTTTGAGGTTTTTGCGGATGAAACTCTGGGTTGGCTGGCTGGCGTTGGGGACTTTGACAAATGCCTTATAGGTGCACTCAGAGGCGACCGTAGGGGTGGCCTCAGGCGGGCCAATCTGATGGTTGGGGTTGGCAAACTACGTAAAGCTGAGCGGCTGTGTAGGCGCCACGAGGCTGCATTGCTGGCGGAACTCGCTTTCCCAGATCACAAATTGTGCAGGGCTCAGGAGCATGCGAAAGGTGGTTTTCCAGTCGTCCGGAACCATTAGGTGATTCCTCGCGATTGCCTCCAGCATGCCTCTCACGTAGGGGCTAGTGATTCCTACGTCGCTCGCATCGCTTTACTTGGAGCTCAGTGAGGATGTTATAGTTTAAAGTGCGGTACTCGACAACCCGCCGAATGACGCCACCCTCCCCCTCAGTATCTGTGAAATGGGCCGGGGCATAATGCAAGAATATCGGCATCGTCTTCCGTCAGGGTTTCTTTCTTCTGCAGATCGTGGCTAATGCGTTCTCTTGAGAGTTTTGAAAACCAGCGCCATTACGATGGCTGACGGAGGTGCAGTGGCTACCGAGGAAAATGAAGGCGGAGCAAGGGGAGAGGGCGGCTGAGCCGCTGAGAGTTTGAAATGGGTGAAGGAGCAAGGGGGGCAGAAGGAGGACAGGCGTCCAATTTAGTGGATAGAGAAAATTCCGGGGTTGAAATTGAAGGTGAAACATCGAAAGGAGAGCGGCCTACAGCAAGGGAGCCATAGGTCTGCAGGCTGATGGCGACAAAACATTGTCTCCACGTCAGTAGCAGCGACATCGGCGAGGCTCTGTGCGAAGAGTGCGCCCGATGTTTTCCCAGTCCTTAAGATTCAATGTCCCCCCCTCTGGGTACCATGGACACTGAGCTTCAATCTCCTCAACCAGTTTGCGCAGCTCCCTTCTCTTTACGGGGACCCTGCGCGACGCTTTCAGTTCACAACGTGCTTGTCGAAGCCCTGCTGCAAGCTCCCATACTCACCGGTGTTCCGCGGACGAGAGAGTGTCCTAGGGATCGCGTGTCTCTGGATGCGCCGATCCAGAAGTGGACAGGCGATGCAGCGGTGGTCCCTGGATACTTCGATCCAGCGGACTCGGTATCGCGGCCCTTCCCCAGGTGGCGGTGAGCAGGGTGGAGGTTCCGAGATTCCCGGGTTTCGGCACCAGCTTGTAGTCGACCCACGCGGTCAGCGTAAGAACGACGAGACGCGGAGATAACATCTGGTGGAGATCGCCAGCAGCGGGAGACCGGAGGTCCGTGTTCTAGCGAGTCTGGGTTCCTGGCACCTGGGAGAGGCTGGGAGACGGGAGTTGGGAGCCAGCAGGTCTGGAGATCATCATGTGATGCATGATCTCACCAGGCTGGCAGAGGTGCGTAAGCTGGGGATGAGGAGTGGGGGGTTCGGTGCTGCTGGGTCAGCAGTGCATTACTACACTGGGGGGAAGAATTAGGACTAATAAAAGGAAACACTTTTTCACACAACGTGTGATTGGTGTTTGGAATATGCTGCCACAGGAGGTGTTGATGGCCACTCACCTGGATAGCTTTAAAAGGAGCTTGGACAGATTTATGGAGGAGAAGTCAATTTATGGCTACTAATCTTGATCCTCCTTGATCTGAGGTTGCAAATGCCTTAGCAGACCAGGTGCTCAGGAGCAGCAGCAGCAGCAGAAGGCCATTGCTTTCATCTCCTACACGTGAGCTCCCAAAGGCACCTGGTGGGCCACTGCGAGTAGCAGAGAGCTGGACTAGATGGACTCTGGTCTGATCCATCAGGCTCTTATGTTCTTGTACAAACACACACACACAGTCTTTTTCAAGACTACCCTAGAGCCTTCTGGCTTTGCATGGGAAACTAAGAGCATGGTACAGTGGTCAAGAGCTATGTAGTGGCTGTGAGTGGTGGGCTGTAGCCTGGAAAACTGGGTTTGGTTCCCCACTCCTCCACAAGAAGAAGAAGAAGAAGAAGAAGAAGAAGAAGAAGAAGAAGAAGAAGAAGAAGAAGAAGAAGAAGAAGAAGAAGAAGAAGAAGAAGAAGAAGAAGAAGGAGAAGGAGGAGGAGGAGGAGGAGGAGGAGGAGGAGGAGGAGGATTATTTTGGATTTATATCCCTTCTTTCTCTCCTGCAGGGGACTCAAAGGGGCTGACAATCTCCTTGCCCTTCCCCCCTCACAACAAACACCCTGTGAGGTAGGTGGGGCTGAGAGAGCTCCGAAGAGCTGTGACTAGCCCAAGGTCACCCAGCTGGCGTGTGTGGGAGTATACAGGCTAATCTGAATGCCCCAGATAAGTCTCCACAGCTCAGGCGGACTCTTATCTGGGGAACTGGATTTGTTTCCCCACTCCTCCAGATGAAGCCTGCTGGGTGACTTTGGGCTGTTCAGTTCTTTCCAAACTCTCTCAGCCCCCTTTCCACCTTTCAAGGTTGTGGGGAGAAGAAGGGAAGGAGTTGGTAAGTTGCTTTGAGACTCCTTACGGTTGAGTAAAGTGGGGTGTAAATTCAAACTCTCCTTCTTGGGAAGAGCAGATCTGCTGAGATTCTCTCTCTCCCCCCCCCCCATCTAATAGGGAAGAGAAGCAAGGGGGTTTCTGGTCCCATTGGGAGAGTGTGTGTTTCATGACGGATAGCCCCAGAAAGAACCATTATGGTGTATTTAGCTATAAAACATCAGTGAGTAAACACTGCATGAAAGCAGGCATAGATCACAGAATGTCGAAGCTTTATTTGTTAATAAAATACTCTGAGAGGTCTTGTAAACAGAACGTAATTTATAACTATGAAGCAGAGTGGAAAGATTTCCTGCAAAAATATATATATTTTCACTAGCTAGAGACTAATGAGAAGCAATAAGGCCGCCAGCGATTCTGACTAAAGGAGCAGGTCAGGTGCAGAAGAGGAAAAACCAAAACAATCACATTTTTGGCGAATTGGGGGTTCAGTCGGGTGGGGGGAGGTGAACCTCCTTTCTAGGATCCCTCCAGCTCAAAATGGAAGTGAAAAGAAGAAGTATGAAATATTTCTCAGCTCTTAAATGTTGGAACCATGGTGGCGAACCTTTGGCACTCCAGATGTTATGGACTACAATTCCCATCAGCCTCTGCCAGCATGGCCAATTGGCCATGCTGGCAGGGGCTGATGGAATTGTAGTCCATAACATCTGGAGTGCCAAAGGTTCGCCACTAGGATCTGGGAAGCCTCGGTTCGAATCTCTACTCTGCCATGGAAAGTTTCTGAGCGACTTTGGGACAGCCACACACACTCAGCCTCAACCCTGGAAAGTATTTGGATGGGAGACCACCAAGGAAGGCATCAGCAAACCGCCTCCAAATGTCTCTTTCCTCGAAAACCCTATAGGGTTGCCATGTCAGCTGTTGTTTGGCAGCAAAAGGCATAACATAAGAGCAGCCATAACATAAGGTCCTACCTTTAGGCCCACGTCCTGTTCCACAAGTAGCCAATCGGACTCTCCTGGAAAGCCTGCCAGCTGGGCACAGAGGACAAACCACTTGATGTTGTAAACCACCCCAGGATTGGGATTTGCATTTTTCGCCTCTGAAAGAAGAAATGCCATTTAGTCAATAGTCACTGATGCGCCTCCGCTCCACAAATGTGTCTTAGAGTACGATCCAGATTTGGGGGGCGGGGAGAACGCTGAGGCAGCTTCGGGCAGCGTGTGGGAAGGAGGGAAACTTGAAAAACCTCCTGCTGCCCGAATTGCTCCAGTCCAAACAGGCTTAACCCGCACAAAAGTGTGGCGAACGTCTGCCAACTCGAAGGATGGTGTTCCTGGGCTGACTACAGAGTTATTTCCCACTAGCGGGGCCCGGCCACGCATTGCTGTGGCAATTGTCCTTCTCATCACAGTCTGCAACCCACACAGATGTCCATGCAGGCCCAATGATCCCCAGCATAGTCTTTTGGGAGCAGCAGTGGCGTAGTGGCTAAGAGCTGGTGCACTCTGATCTGAAGGAACCGGGTTTGATTCTCAGCTGTGCAGCTTGAGTTGTGGAGGCTTATCTGGGGAATTCAGATTAGCCTGTGCACTCCAACACACACCAGCTGTGTGACCTTGGGCTCGTCACAGCTTTTCAGAGCTCCCTCAGCCCCACCTACCTCACAGGGTGTTTGTTGTGGGGGAAGGGCAAAGAGGTTGTAAGCCCCTTTGAGTCTCCTACAGAAGAGAAAGGGGGGATATAAATCCATCTACTACTACTACTACTACTACTTCTACTACTACTACTACTACTACTACTACTACTACTACTACTACTTCTTCTTCTTCTTCTTTTGGGGTGGTGAAATGGAATCCCTCTTTCCCTTTTCAATTCACATTGTTATATGGTGGTGTCTTGGGTTTTTTAGTATAAGGTAACCCTTTCCATTCCACAACGGAAGTGTCCAGAGTTACGAATCCCGCTGTCCATGAGGCTGGTTGACACGCACAGTCCTGGCTTGGGGAAGGCAGAACTGGGGCAAGGAGGCTATCCCAGTCGGGCAGCAGAGGCAGAGGTGGTGAGGTGCTCAGATCGAGGCCAGCTCCCTGGGCTCTTAAAGGGCCACGTGCAAAAGAAGCAGAGTCAGTAGTGTTGTTTCGCCCCCACCCCGCAGATTTTCTTAGCAGAAAAAGGCAAACTCCAGCTTGCTTTTAGTAAAAGAGAGCTGTGGCGAATATGGGTGAGGAAGTGGGTAAGTGGTGGTTGGATGTGAGAGAGGGCAGAGTGAGGTCTGTGAGGATGTGTGAGGATGAGCTGGATGTATATTGTGTGGTAGCAGCGGGTGAGGCACAGAGAGTGAAAGTTATCTGCATGTGTGTGTGGGGGGGGAACCCCACCTGACGTCTCACACGTCAAAGTGTGTATGTGTTTCACTTCCAGTCGTATTACCTACCAGTATTACCTATTTACTGTTTTCACTGCTCTTCTCTGCCCATCTGCACGGACATCCCAAGCCCTCAGGCCAAAGAAAGACAGGCTGCACGGACATACTAAGGGTGACAGTTAAACACAGCCAGCTTCATGGCCTGGTGTGCCAGGAAAAAGACGTTTTACCTGGCTCAGGTATGGACTTTTGGTGATTTGAAGGTCCGATTACCTGCCCGCAACAGGGAGGGATGTCCTGTGAAAATTTGGGGGCGATCCGTCCAGCTGTTTCGGCGTTAGGGCAAGACCAACAAACGAATGGTTAGCTTTTTATATATATAGATTACCTGGGAGATTGTGCCAACTCTGTGTCAGGAGTACACCCAGTGGTGGGATCCAAAAATTTTAATAACAGGTTCCGATGGTGGTGGGATTCAAACAGTGGCGCCGCCGCACACACGCACCTCCAGTCCCTATTGGGCAGGGAGGTTGCTTTAGTAACCCCTTCTCGGCACTCAGAAAAAAATTAGTAACCACTTCTAGAGAAGTGGTGAGAACTGGTTGGATCCCACCTCTGCGTACACCCGGTTGATTGTGATGCTTCCTTAGCAATGTCATTGCTACAAAATATATGGGCAGTGATTGTATCTGAGATGCATTCCTGCCTCAGCGTAATCCCTCCAAGATATATGTATTCAACCTGCTATATGTTACCGCTTCTGAAACGGGACATTCTTCCCTTGATCTCTTCCTTATGGTTTCACATGCTTCGTAGATAACTTGGCTTACCCCTGACACCTTCTGCTCCCATGGGAAACGGGATGTTTCCATTGCTCTGTGGGGACAGGAGGCTCTATCTGTCACCGACCTTGGGGCACCTCGGCTCTGAAGTAACACATTCTTTGGGAAAACGGGAGGGGGGATTATTTCTGAATAAAGGCGGATAGTGAAAGCCAGGTTCACCAGGGTGCTTCGTTGCCTTCCAAAAAACGTTGCTGATCAACAAGTCAGAGTTCATTTATTGATGCACGGTTCGAGACTTAACACTGTGGCAGGGTTGGAAAGGAAAGGGTCCTAGATCCAGGTTGAAAAACTCCTGGAGATTTGAGAGTGGAACCTGGGGTGCAATGCTCAGTGGTGGGATCCAAAAATTTGAGTAACAGGTTCCCATGGTGGTGGGATTCAAACAGTGGCGTAGCGCCAATGGGGCTGGGCAGGACACGACGGGGGCGTGACCGGGCATTCTGGGGGCGGGGCATTAATTATTTCTCTGTTACTGTAAAAAACTCTTACTATAAAAAAAAGTTCCTAATTTCCAGCTGGTATCTTTCTGTCCATAATTTAAACTCATTCTAGCAAGTCCTATCGTCTGCTGCCAACAGAAACAACGACTTCTCCTCTAATTGACTGCCTGTCAAATACTTCATACTTTCAAATACTTAATTTTGTTTCTAGAAATCAAAAGAAGGATACTTTCCTTAAACAAGGAACTTGACCATATTTCTAAAACATGTTTTTAAAACAGCCCAACAGGGAGAATTATCCCGTTTTCCACCTTCGCTAACCAGCCTCATAGGAAGCAACAGGACTTTATGATTTTTGGACCTAATGGAATTTCTAACGGAAAAGCAGACCCAATTAGTAACCCCCTCTTGGCACACACAAATAATTAGTAACCCACTCTTGGGAACTGGTGAGAACCTGCTGGATCCCACCTCTGGCGATGCTGTAGAATCCACTTTCCAAAGCCTCCATTTTCTCTTTAGTCTGGATCTGAGTTATAATTTTGGGCAATCCCCAGGTCCCACCTGGAGGTTGGCATCCCTACACTAAATGCTAAGCAAAATGATTGAACTGGCATAGATCTGGCAAGATCCCCCCGCCCCCGCCTTATTCTGCAGAGCTTTTTCAGCTACAAATGGTTTAATCAGTCCCCCCAAGACTTCACTATGGTAGATAAAGCTTTATTGGCAGGGTTGGGTCCAAGGTGAACTTTCTTCAACACATTAGTTCAGTGATGGCGAACCTTTTCGAGACCGAGTGCCCAAACTGCAACCCAAAACCCACTTATTTATCGCAAAGTGCCAACATGACAATTTAACCTGAATACTGAGGTTTTAGTATAGAAAAAACGATTGGCTCCAAGGCATGCGTTACTCAGGAGTAAGCTTGGTGGTAGTTGGTGGCTTTACGTTGAAGCAACTGTGCAACACTTCGAACGGGTGAATCATGACCCTAGGAGGGTTTACTCAGAAGCAAACCACATTGCCAGCAACCGAGCTTACTCCCAGGTAAAGGATCATGCTTTCGTTCTTCCCATGAAAATCATTGGGGTTTAACAGCGCTTAATAGGGTTACCTACACTGCTTCCCCAAAACTAGGTCTTAGGTTTAATGCTAATAATCTCCCTGAAATAATTACACTATTATCACATGACGAACACTGTGCACGCGTGCCCACAGAGAGGGCTCTGAGTGCCACCTCTGGCACCCGTGCCATAGGTTCGTCACCACTGCACTAGTTGAAATAGTGGCACTGTAAATTCCTTGGGATGTTTGCCCAGCTTACTGACTTAAAAAAAAAAGAGGATCTAAATCCATTGTAATTAAAGCATGGCTGTGCATAATATATTTCTTTATACTGGCCCAGAAAATCATGTTTCCCTGAGAACTCTTGTGAAATGAAATGGCTTCAAAATGACTGTGATTGGAATATCTAGTAAGGTGTAGCCGCCCTGAACAACTGGTAGTTAATTGAATCGACTGAGAAATGTGTTTATTCTGGGGCAGTCTCATGAATATTGATGACTTTGGCTGGGAAGAAATTAAAAAGGGCTGCAAGTAATTGCAAACATTTTTATATTCATTATCCCTGGAAAGCAATCTTTGAAAGCCAAAATAAAGCTTTTACAAGTGTTTGGCACCCAATCGGGTACACAGATTAATATATTTATTTTGCTTTTGTAGAAATCAAACTGCGAATTATTGAGGATTTGCACCTTCTGGCTTGGTTGTGAGTTTTCACTAGCCTTGTGAGTTCCCTCTAGGCCACAAAAGGGTTGCTTACGGGTGCCACGGGGCTTGTCAGCACCTTTCCTGGGACCCACCAAATGATTTGAGGGAGTGGGTGGGGCTAGGTTAGGGCTTCTGCCGAGCAAGACTTCTGATTCGCCACTTGAGATTTGATTGGCGGTGCAGGTTTTATAAAACGTTGCTTTGGCAAGAGTTGCCACCACAGCTTGAGAATCTTCACTGAGAGACCGAAGCTAAACTGCGACAGCCATTTTTGGGTTGGCTCCGCCTAACGAAGCAGCCATTTTGTGGTTGACACTACCCCCTGCAGCAACCATTTTGTGGCTAGCTGTGCCTTCTGCAGTAGCTATTTTGTCAGGAATGTTGGGGCGGTTCCCATCATGCCGTGACAGAGATCCAAAGGTGCTCACACTCTCAGAAAGTTGGGCGCCCTTATGGTGTTTGGGGCCATAGAGTCCATCACTCTTTGGGGCCATAGAGTCCATCACTCTCTGTGAGCAGCAGTGGCGTAGTGGCTAAGAGCAGTGGCTGAGAACAGGTGCACTCTGATCTGGAGGAACCGGGTTTGATTCCCAGCTCTGCCACTTGAGTTGTGGAGGCTTCTCTGGGGAATTCAGATTAGCCTGTGCACTCCCACACATGCCAGCTGGATGACCTTGGGCTAGTCACAGCTTCTCGGAGCTCTCTCAGCCCCACCTACCTCACAGGGTGTTTGTTGTGAGTGGGGAAGGGCAAGGAGATTGTCAGCCCCCTTGAGTCTCCTGCAGGAGAGAAAGGGGGGATATAAACCCAAACTCTTCTTCTTCTTCTTGAGGAATGTCCTAAGCCACAGGTGTCAAACTCGCGGTCCTCCAGATGTTATGGACTGTCCTGGATGCTCTAGGCCAGTGGTGGTGAACCTATGCATAATAGGCAATACTATGACATGGATTAACTTGATCTTGCTTGCACCTTTACACGTAAGGATCTTTTCTACACCTCCATGGTTAAGAGCAGGTGGTTGAGAGCAGGTGGACTCTAATCTGGGGATAATCCTTTCCCCAAACGTCCAGGAATTTCCCAGCTCGGAGTTTGCTGCTTTAGGACGGAAGTTGAGTTTTTTAATGAACAGAAATGGCCGTTCCAAAAGACGAGGAACTGTTTTTCGTTCGCGCTGGCGGCAGGCAGACTGGCTCATTCCAAGCCTCGGGGGAAAAACAAGGTTGAGGGGATGGGAAAGGTGACAGAAATACTTAGAAGAACAAAATTACAGGTTATAAGCAGGATAGAGAAGGCTTATCAAAATGAATGAACGCAGAGAAAAATGAAAATGGCTCCGGTACGATTGGGAGAGGGGATATTAAAGGGAGAACCATTGTTATTATACGGCGGGTCAATGGATTGCTTTTCCTTTTTTATTCAGAGCACGTCCCGGATTCTATGTGTTTTGTGAAAAGCTCTGCCTAATTTTGAAGCATAAACAACCCCAAACAAATGTTCCTAGTCCTACCAGAAATGCACTCCTGAAAACTGACCCCATACCACGGAGGTTTGAAACAGCTTTCCTGGAAATGACATTCAGGTTTTCTCAGAACTGACATTATGGGGCATGGGAGGCCAAGCCGTCTCCCCACCCAATGCCCCCACCAAGCACCATAGTTGGGTCAGCTGCCTCTTCCCCACTCCCCTTTGCATACCTTTGGCACTCCAGATGTTATGGACTACAATTCCCATCAGCCTCTGCCAGCACAGCCAATTGGCCATGCTGGCAGGGGCTGATGGGAATTGTAGTCCATAACATCTGGAGTGCCAAAGGTTCGCCACCATGGGCATAGGGCTTCCAAATCCTGCTTGGCAGATATGGGGGCACACCTGGGACAGTACCTTATGGACAGGAGGGGAGCACGGTGGGAGTGGAATTCTGTAGAGTCCACCCCCCCCCACCCAAAACCACCATTTCCCACAAGGGAACTGAGCTCTGAAGTCTGGAGGTTGGGTGTCACTCCAGGGCAGCGGTGGCGAACCTTTGGCACTTCAGATGTTACGGACTACAATCCCCATCAGCCCCTGCCAGCATGGCCAATTGGCTGATGGGAATTGTAGTCAATAACATCTGGAGTGCCAAAGGTTCACCACCACGGCTCCAGGAATATGCTACTGGCAAACCTATGGCACTCCAGATGTTCATGGACTACAATTCCCATCAGCCCCTGCCAGCATGGCCAATTGGCTGATGGGAATTGTAGTCAACAACATCTGGAGTGCCAAAGGTTTGCCACCACGGCTCCAGGGATATGCTACTGGCAAACCTATGGCACTCCAGATGTTAATGGACTACAATTCCCATCAGCCCCTGCCAGCGTGGCCAATTGGCTGATTGGAATTGTAGTCAACAACATCTGGAGTGCCCAAGGTTCGCCACCACGGCTCCAGGAATATGCTACTGGCAAACCTATGGCGCTCCAGATGTTCATGGACTACAATTCCCATCAGCCCCTGCCAGCATGGCCATTGGGGTGCCATAGGTTCGTCACCATGGTGTTAGCCATGCTGTGTGGTTGGGAACCTTATTTTTACATAGTGTCACCAAGCTCCAGGTGGGCCCGGAGACCTCCTTTTATTACAACTGATCTCCAACTGACAGACAGCAGTTCCCATGGGAACAAAATGGCCGCTTTAAGGGGTTGCATCTCAAAGGCATCATAGCTTACCCACTCCTCACCAAACCCCGCCCTCCCTCAGGTCCCCCTCCCAAATCTCCAGGTATTTCCCAAGCTACATTTGACAACCATACTTTTACATGTCTAACCCCTATGTTCAGAATGGGTTGACCTAGAAAGGGGTGGAGACTCAAAGCAGCAAAAGGCTGCAAAAACTGGTGAAGTTGTAAATGTTAGAATTTATTGTTTCAGGGCTTGCTATGTATGTAGTTGATGGGAGTTCTTTTGGGGACCTTCATCATCTTGGATCCTGTTCACCAAGCCTCTGAAGCCTTCATAAGCCAACCACCAGCAGGAAGAATTGGACTTGGCATTTATCAGTAGATTGTCAAGAGAAGGACTTGAAATGCAACCTGGAAGGACTGTAAATTGTTAATGTTAAATGTTAATGTTAAAAGTGTTATTTGTTAAGGAAGTAAACCATTTTGTTTTAAATTTAGTTCTTTGCAATTCCTTCCAAGTTCTGCCCCACAGAACCCGCAGACAGAGATTACACATGCACTATGCTACTACTGTGTGCCATTTTAAAAATGAGCTCCGGTTCTGAGCAAAGAAGAAGAAGAGTTTGGATTCATACCCCACCTTTCTCTCCATTAAGGAGACTCAAGGGGCGTACAAGCTCCTTTCCCTTCCTCTCCCCACAACAGACACCTGGTGAGGTAGGTGGGGCTGAGAGAGTTCTGAGAGAACTGGAACTAGCCCAAGGTCACCCAGCAGGATTGTAGGTGTGGGGAAACACATCTGGTTAACCAGATAAGCCTCTGCCACTCGGGTGGAGGAGTGGGGAATCGAACCTGGTTCTCCAGATTAAAATCCACCTTCTCTTAATCACTACATCATGATGGCATCCCTTATATGGTGTCATTGGTTGGACATGGAAATGGCTTGATTTTGTTCTGATAAAACAAAGGCCATATAAAAAAAACATTCCCAAAGAAACAGCCTCATTCTTTGCCCCATCACTTTCCGGGGCAGCAAGTTTTCACCTCCAGGGAGTACAGAACTATCAAAATTAGCCAGGGAGGCAAAGAAGACCCCCTTTGGCCGCATTTTGCTGAGTCATTGTTTATCACCCCAAGAGGAACATGTGACAGTGAGTCAGCATTTGGAGAAGCAGCCGTAGAAAGGGTTGCTTCGAGGGTCCTGTCAGGCGTTCATGAAATTTGCAGTTATGCTTCACTTGATTCCCCCCGAATGCTCCGAGCCTATGGAGCTAAAGCGTGACACCGGATAACCTAAAAGATGGGACGCAGTTGTGTGAGGACAGCCGACTCAGATTGCTCGCTGGGACAGGAAGGATCCAGGCAGATTGAAAAGCCTGCATTTTTAAGTGTTTGTTTCCCAACACATTTTACAGATCTCCAATATAAATCCTTGTGAACACGATAAACCATTGCAATTTACTGACCATGATATATTTTGAGTACCATACTTACATGAAACTAACACTTACATGAAACTAACACTTACATGAAACTAACAATTTTTTATCCTTATTTAGATAAACCGTTACCCCTATTTTCTCTCTGATGGAGACCCAGAAGGGATTACAGAATTGTTACATAAAAATTGTTTAAAAAATAATTCAAATATAATTATATTATCATTATTATTATTTATTAAACTTATAGACCGCCTCATCCCCGAAGGGCTCGAGGCGGCTCACAGTATGGCTGTTCTCCAAGACAGCAAATCAAAACAACATAAAACTAAACCCATTAAAACTTAAGCAGCAGTTACTAACAACAAATATAGATTAAAACAACAGAAGTTGTTTAAAACAGAAGTTGTTTAAAACAAGTGCCCAATCTAAAGGCCAAAAGAAAGGGAGGGAGTGGGCAGGGCCCACGCTGGAATCAGGGAATCAGGCCCAACCAAGATGGAAAAAGATGGAAAACAGGCAGCCTCCATTTCAGTGGGGGGCAGTAGAACCGCAGCCAGCCCCTCCGAAAGCCCGGTGGAATAGCTCCGTCTTACAGGCCCTGCGGAACTCACCAAGGTCCCGCAGGGTCCGGACAGCTGGAGGTAGAGCACTCCACCAGGCAGGGACCAGAGCCGTAAAGGCCCTGGCCCGGGTCAAGGCCAGCCGCATCGTCGCAGGGCCAGGGGTCACCAGCAGTTCTGCCGCTGCCGAACGCAGCGGTCTATGTGGGACATAAGGGGTGATGTGGTCCCGTAGGTATGAGGGCCCCATGCCGCGTAAGGCCTTAAAGGTCAATACCAACACCTTGAAAACTATTCAGAACTCCACTGGGAGCCAGTGCAGGCAGCGTAGCACAGGGGTGATATGATCTAAATAATCACCACCTGTCAAAAGCCGGGCCGCTGCATTCTGGACCAGATTCAACTTCCGGATCAGTCGCAAGGGAAGGCCTGCGTAGAGCGAGTTGCAGTAATCCAACCTTGAGGTGACCGTCGCATGGATCGCAGTGGCCAGGTCGGACTGGGAGAGGTAGGGAGCCAGCCGCTGTGCCTGGCGAAGATGAAAAAACGTGACCTGGGTAACATGGGCCACCTGGCCCTCCATTGTTAATGAAGAGTCCAGGCGGACCCCCAGGCTGCGCACCAGGGATGTCAGGGCCAACGCAACCCCCTCCAAAATAGGCAGCTGAAATTCCCTCGGTCTCTCCCCCCGGCCCAGCCAAAGGACCTCCGTCTTCGTTGGGTTAAGTTTTAACCTACTCTGCCTCAACCAGCCAGCGACCGACTCCAAACAATGCTGCAGAGCTGCAGGGGCAGAGGCCGCCCCCCCTCTCCATCAACAGAATGAGCTGGGTGTCATCTGCATATTGGTGACAGACCAGCCCAAAACTCCACACCAGCTGAGCAAGGGGTCACATGTAGATGTTAAATAAAAGCGGGGAGAGCAAGGCCCCCTGAGGGACCGCACAACTAAGTGGGGCCCTATGGGAGGCCTCATCCCTGCACCATACCTGCTGACCCTGACCCTGGAGAAACGAGGCAATCCATTGAAGGACAGCGTCCCGCATTCCAGAGGCAGCCAGGCGGTGGATCAAAAGCCTCAAACAAATATAAAAGCCCCCAACTGCACCCTAGACAGGTTCTGCATCCAGTGGGCTGGTTCATTGGCTCTTAACAGCAGATTCATGTCTCTGACTACACCCAAGCTTTATACATAGGCTTGTCAATCCACTCTGATGGCGGCTGCCTATAAAATCCACCATGATGGTGGATGGAAGGGGGGAATCGAATGCCTTCTGCTTCCCGTAGTTCGCACAGGTAAACAGGAAGCATCTGAAACCTGAGTTAAAGGGGAAAAAATAACTGATTTAGTGACTTTTGTTTAACCCGGGTTCAGCCAAATATAATGAGTTGGAAGCATTTGGGGAGTGATTTCTGCGGGAACATCTTCCCATAACACTTTTTTTCACACCCCTGAACCCGTTATATTTTGGTTGTGGTGGGTTTTCCAGGTGAAAGCCTTCGACAATCCATTATATTTTGCCTGTGCAGAGCCACACTTTAACATCCATCGCATCTTGAATGAATTGAGTTACGCTAAGCAGCTTAACAAGTCTGGCTACCAAACGAAGGGAAGGTTTGTTCATTCATATCCCTCGCTCAGAAAACAAACTGCCAGCATTCCCCGGGCACCATTAATCTGCTTCCCTCAACAAACACAATCCATCTTTTTAAGCAGCATCCTGTGGCAGAAAGCCACTGGAGTTAATCACAAAATTAGCAAAATCAACCCCCCAACTAGCTAGCTGGCGGCGAACAAGATGTACATTCCAGTGATGTTTCACACTTCAAAGATTAGCAGGGAGGGAGTTGGGGAAGCAAAAAGCATTCCTTGGAATTTGCAAAAACATTTCAATTTGCACCAGTGGCCATTAAGGACAAGTCACTCCATCTTATGGGTTGGATCCAACCAGATTCTTTATGACTGCCAACTTCCAGGATTGGTCTGGAGACCTCCTGGAATTACCTTGTTTCCCCGAATATAAGACATCCCCTGAAAATAAGACGTAGTAGAGGTTTTGCTGAAGTGCGAAATATAAGGCATCCCCCGAAAGTAAGACGTAGCGAAGGCCATTTCCGCATGAATGTGGAAGCGGCTGGGTCGGCGTATTCGACGCCGACCCGACGACGCTAGGACCGTCTGCATGGACGGTCCTAGAAAGAGCCGAGCAGCCGGCGCTGTGGAGTGCCGGCGCCCGGCTGACCCGGCATGTCCCCGGGCCTCCGGCACGTCGCCGAGGCCTGGGGACACGCCCCCTGGCCCTGCGCGCCTGCTCCAGCAGCGCAGGGCAGGGGGGCGTGCCCCCCCCCCCCCACCCCCCCCCCCCCCCACCCCCCCCCCCCCCCACCCCCCCCCCCCCCCACCCCCCCCCCCCCCCACCCCCCCCCCCCCCCACCCCCCCCCCCCCCCACCCCCCCCCCCCCCCACCCCCCCCCCCCCCCACCCCCCCCCCCCCCCACCCCCCCCCCCCCCCACCCCCCCCCCCCCCCACCCCCCCCCCCCCCCACCCCCCCCCCCCCCCACCCCCCCCCCCCCCCACCCCCCCCCCCCCCCACCCCCCCCCCCCCCCACCCCCCCCCCCCCCCACCCCCCCCCCCCCCCACCCCCCCCCCCCCCCACCCCCCCCCCCCCCCACCCCCCCCCCCCCCCACCCCCCCCCCCCCCCACCCCCCCCCCCCCCCACCCCCCCCCCCCCCCACCCCCCCCCCCCCCCACCCCCCCCCCCCCCCACCCCCCCCCCCCCCCACCCCCCCCCCCCCCCACCCCCCCCCCCCCCCACCCCCCCCCCCCCCCACCCCCCCCCCCCCCCACCCCCCCCCCCCCCCACCCCCCCCCCCCCCCACCCCCCCCCCCCCCCACCCCCCCCCCCCCCCACCCCCCCCCCC
The DNA here is from genome assembly GCF_021028975.2 of Sphaerodactylus townsendi. Taxonomy (NCBI): domain Eukaryota; kingdom Metazoa; phylum Chordata; class Lepidosauria; order Squamata; family Sphaerodactylidae; genus Sphaerodactylus; species Sphaerodactylus townsendi. The sequence continues at coordinate 74,000,829 of NC_059435.1, read as the reverse complement.
CCCCACCCCCCCCCCCCCCCACCCCCCCCCCCCCCCACCCCCCCCCCCCCCCACCCCCCCCCCCCCCCACCCCCCCCCCCCCCCACCCCCCCCCCCCCCCACCCCCCCCCCCCCCCACCCCCCCCCCCCCCCACCCCCCCCCCCCCCCACCCCCCCCCCCCCCCACCCCCCCCCCCCCCCACCCCCCCCCCCCCCCACCCCCCCCCCCCCCCACCCCCCCCCCCCCCCACCCCCCCCCCCCCCCACCCCCCCCCCCCCCCACCCCCCCCCCCCCCCACCCCCCCCCCCCCCCACCCCCCCCCCCCCCCACCCCCCCCCCCCCCCACCCCCCCCCCCCCCCACCCCCCCCCCCCCCCACCCCCCCCCCCCCCCACCCCCCCCCCCCCCCACCCCCCCCCCCCCCCACCCCCCCCCCCCCCCACCCCCCCCCCCCCCCACCCCCCCCCCCCCCCACCCCCCCCCCCCCCCACCCCCCCCCCCCCCCACCCCCCCCCCCCCCCACCCCCCCCCCCCCCCACCCCCCCCCCCCCCCACCCCCCCCCCCCCCCACCCCCCCCCCCCCCCACCCCCCCCCCCCCCCACCCCCCCCCCCCCCCACCCCCCCCCCCCCCCACCCCCCCCCCCCCCCACCCCCCCCCCCCCCCACCCCCCCCCCCCCCCACCCCCCCCCCCCCCCACCCCCCCCCCCCCCCACCCCCCCCCCCCCCCACCCCCCCCCCCCCCCACCCCCCCCCCCCCCCACCCCCCCCCCCCCCCACCCCCCCCCCCCCCCACCCCCCCCCCCCCCCACCCCCCCCCCCCCCCACCCCCCCCCCCCCCCACCCCCCCCCCCCCCCACCCCCCCCCCCCCCCACCCCCCCCCCCCCCCACCCCCCCCCCCCCCCACCCCCCCCCCCCCCCACCCCCCCCCCCCCCCACCCCCCCCCCCCCCCACCCCCCCCCCCCCCCACCCCCCCCCCCCCCCACCCCCCCCCCCCCCCACCCCCCCCCCCCCCCACCCCCCCCCCCCCCCACCCCCCCCCCCCCCCACCCCCCCCCCCCCCCACCCCCCCCCCCCCCCACCCCCCCCCCCCCCCACCCCCCCCCCCCCCCACCCCCCCCCCCCCCCACCCCCCCCCCCCCCCACCCCCCCCCCCCCCCACCCCCCCCCCCCCCCACCCCCCCCCCCCCCCACCCCCCCCCCCCCCCACCCCCCCCCCCCCCCACCCCCCCCCCCCCCCACCCCCCCCCCCCCCCACCCCCCCCCCCCCCCACCCCCCCCCCCCCCCACCCCCCCCCCCCCCCACCCCCCCCCCCCCCCACCCCCCCCCCCCCCCACCCCCCCCCCCCCCCACCCCCCCCCCCCCCCACCCCCCCCCCCCCCCACCCCCCCCCCCCCCCACCCCCCCCCCCCCCCACCCCCCCCCCCCCCCACCCCCCCCCCCCCCCACCCCCCCCCCCCCCCACCCCCCCCCCCCCCCACCCCCCCCCCCCCCCACCCCCCCCCCCCCCCACCCCCCCCCCCCCCCACCCCCCCCCCCCCCCACCCCCCCCCCCCCCCACCCCCCCCCCCCCCCACCCCCCCCCCCCCCCACCCCCCCCCCCCCCCACCCCCCCCCCCCCCCACCCCCCCCCCCCCCCACCCCCCCCCCCCCCCACCCCCCCCCCCCCCCACCCCCCCCCCCCCCCACCCCCCCCCCCCCCCACCCCCCCCCCCCCCCACCCCCCCCCCCCCCCACCCCCCCCCCCCCCCACCCCCCCCCCCCCCCACCCCCCCCCCCCCCCACCCCCCCCCCCCCCCACCCCCCCCCCCCCCCACCCCCCCCCCCCCCCACCCCCCCCCCCCCCCACCCCCCCCCCCCCCCACCCCCCCCCCCCCCCACCCCCCCCCCCCCCCACCCCCCCCCCCCCCCACCCCCCCCCCCCCCCACCCCCCCCCCCCCCCACCCCCCCCCCCCCCCACCCCCCCCCCCCCCCACCCCCCCCCCCCCCCACCCCCCCCCCCCCCCACCCCCCCCCCCCCCCACCCCCCCCCCCCCCCACCCCCCCCCCCCCCCACCCCCCCCCCCCCCCACCCCCCCCCCCCCCCACCCCCCCCCCCCCCCACCCCCCCCCCCCCCCACCCCCCCCCCCCCCCACCCCCCCCCCCCCCCACCCCCCCCCCCCCCCACCCCCCCCCCCCCCCACCCCCCCCCCCCCCCACCCCCCCCCCCCCCCACCCCCCCCCCCCCCCACCCCCCCCCCCCCCCACCCCCCCCCCCCCCCACCCCCCCCCCCCCCCACCCCCCCCCCCCCCCACCCCCCCCCCCCCCCACCCCCCCCCCCCCCCACCCCCCCCCCCCCCCACCCCCCCCCCCCCCCACCCCCCCCCCCCCCCACCCCCCCCCCCCCCCACCCCCCCCCCCCCCCACCCCCCCCCCCCCCCACCCCCCCCCCCCCCCACCCCCCCCCCCCCCCACCCCCCCCCCCCCCCACCCCCCCCCCCCCCCACCCCCCCCCCCCCCCACCCCCCCCCCCCCCCACCCCCCCCCCCCCCCACCCCCCCCCCCCCCCACCCCCCCCCCCCCCCACCCCCCCCCCCCCCCACCCCCCCCCCCCCCCACCCCCCCCCCCCCCCACCCCCCCCCCCCCCCACCCCCCCCCCCCCCCACCCCCCCCCCCCCCCACCCCCCCCCCCCCCCACCCCCCCCCCCCCCCACCCCCCCCCCCCCCCACCCCCCCCCCCCCCCACCCCCCCCCCCCCCCACCCCCCCCCCCCCCCACCCCCCCCCCCCCCCACCCCCCCCCCCCCCCACCCCCCCCCCCCCCCACCCCCCCCCCCCCCCACCCCCCCCCCCCCCCACCCCCCCCCCCCCCCACCCCCCCCCCCCCCCACCCCCCCCCCCCCCCACCCCCCCCCCCCCCCACCCCCCCCCCCCCCCACCCCCCCCCCCCCCCACCCCCCCCCCCCCCCACCCCCCCCCCCCCCCACCCCCCCCCCCCCCCACCCCCCCCCCCCCCCACCCCCCCCCCCCCCCACCCCCCCCCCCCCCCACCCCCCCCCCCCCCCACCCCCCCCCCCCCCCACCCCCCCCCCCCCCCACCCCCCCCCCCCCCCACCCCCCCCCCCCCCCACCCCCCCCCCCCCCCACCCCCCCCCCCCCCCACCCCCCCCCCCCCCCACCCCCCCCCCCCCCCACCCCCCCCCCCCCCCACCCCCCCCCCCCCCCACCCCCCCCCCCCCCCACCCCCCCCCCCCCCCACCCCCCCCCCCCCCCACCCCCCCCCCCCCCCACCCCCCCCCCCCCCCACCCCCCCCCCCCCCCACCCCCCCCCCCCCCCACCCCCCCCCCCCCCCACCCCCCCCCCCCCCCACCCCCCCCCCCCCCCACCCCCCCCCCCCCCCACCCCCCCCCCCCCCCACCCCCCCCCCCCCCCACCCCCCCCCCCCCCCACCCCCCCCCCCCCCCACCCCCCCCCCCCCCCACCCCCCCCCCCCCCCACCCCCCCCCCCCCCCACCCCCCCCCCCCCCCACCCCCCCCCCCCCCCACCCCCCCCCCCCCCCACCCCCCCCCCCCCCCACCCCCCCCCCCCCCCACCCCCCCCCCCCCCCACCCCCCCCCCCCCCCACCCCCCCCCCCCCCCACCCCCCCCCCCCCCCACCCCCCCCCCCCCCCACCCCCCCCCCCCCCCACCCCCCCCCCCCCCCACCCCCCCCCCCCCCCACCCCCCCCCCCCCCCACCCCCCCCCCCCCCCACCCCCCCCCCCCCCCACCCCCCCCCCCCCCCACCCCCCCCCCCCCCCACCCCCCCCCCCCCCCACCCCCCCCCCCCCCCACCCCCCCCCCCCCCCACCCCCCCCCCCCCCCACCCCCCCCCCCCCCCACCCCCCCCCCCCCCCACCCCCCCCCCCCCCCACCCCCCCCCCCCCCCACCCCCCCCCCCCCCCACCCCCCCCCCCCCCCACCCCCCCCCCCCCCCACCCCCCCCCCCCCCCACCCCCCCCCCCCCCCACCCCCCCCCCCCCCCACCCCCCCCCCCCCCCACCCCCCCCCCCCCCCACCCCCCCCCCCCCCCACCCCCCCCCCCCCCCACCCCCCCCCCCCCCCACCCCCCCCCCCCCCCACCCCCCCCCCCCCCCACCCCCCCCCCCCCCCACCCCCCCCCCCCCCCACCCCCCCCCCCCCCCACCCCCCCCCCCCCCCACCCCCCCCCCCCCCCACCCCCCCCCCCCCCCACCCCCCCCCCCCCCCACCCCCCCCCCCCCCCACCCCCCCCCCCCCCCACCCCCCCCCCCCCCCACCCCCCCCCCCCCCCACCCCCCCCCCCCCCCACCCCCCCCCCCCCCCACCCCCCCCCCCCCCCACCCCCCCCCCCCCCCACCCCCCCCCCCCCCCACCCCCCCCCCCCCCCACCCCCCCCCCCCCCCACCCCCCCCCCCCCCCACCCCCCCCCCCCCCCACCCCCCCCCCCCCCCACCCCCCCCCCCCCCCACCCCCCCCCCCCCCCACCCCCCCCCCCCCCCACCCCCCCCCCCCCCCACCCCCCCCCCCCCCCACCCCCCCCCCCCCCCACCCCCCCCCCCCCCCACCCCCCCCCCCCCCCACCCCCCCCCCCCCCCACCCCCCCCCCCCCCCACCCCCCCCCCCCCCCACCCCCCCCCCCCCCCACCCCCCCCCCCCCCCACCCCCCCCCCCCCCCACCCCCCCCCCCCCCCACCCCCCCCCCCCCCCACCCCCCCCCCCCCCCACCCCCCCCCCCCCCCACCCCCCCCCCCCCCCACCCCCCCCCCCCCCCACCCCCCCCCCCCCCCACCCCCCCCCCCCCCCACCCCCCCCCCCCCCCACCCCCCCCCCCCCCCACCCCCCCCCCCCCCCACCCCCCCCCCCCCCCACCCCCCCCCCCCCCCACCCCCCCCCCCCCCCACCCCCCCCCCCCCCCACCCCCCCCCCCCCCCACCCCCCCCCCCCCCCACCCCCCCCCCCCCCCACCCCCCCCCCCCCCCACCCCCCCCCCCCCCCACCCCCCCCCCCCCCCACCCCCCCCCCCCCCCACCCCCCCCCCCCCCCACCCCCCCCCCCCCCCACCCCCCCCCCCCCCCACCCCCCCCCCCCCCCACCCCCCCCCCCCCCCACCCCCCCCCCCCCCCACCCCCCCCCCCCCCCACCCCCCCCCCCCCCCACCCCCCCCCCCCCCCACCCCCCCCCCCCCCCACCCCCCCCCCCCCCCACCCCCCCCCCCCCCCACCCCCCCCCCCCCCCACCCCCCCCCCCCCCCACCCCCCCCCCCCCCCACCCCCCCCCCCCCCCACCCCCCCCCCCCCCCACCCCCCCCCCCCCCCACCCCCCCCCCCCCCCACCCCCCCCCCCCCCCACCCCCCCCCCCCCCCACCCCCCCCCCCCCCCACCCCCCCCCCCCCCCACCCCCCCCCCCCCCCACCCCCCCCCCCCCCCACCCCCCCCCCCCCCCACCCCCCCCCCCCCCCACCCCCCCCCCCCCCCACCCCCCCCCCCCCCCACCCCCCCCCCCCCCCACCCCCCCCCCCCCCCACCCCCCCCCCCCCCCACCCCCCCCCCCCCCCACCCCCCCCCCCCCCCACCCCCCCCCCCCCCCACCCCCCCCCCCCCCCACCCCCCCCCCCCCCCACCCCCCCCCCCCCCCACCCCCCCCCCCCCCCACCCCCCCCCCCCCCCACCCCCCCCCCCCCCCACCCCCCCCCCCCCCCACCCCCCCCCCCCCCCACCCCCCCCCCCCCCCACCCCCCCCCCCCCCCACCCCCCCCCCCCCCCACCCCCCCCCCCCCCCACCCCCCCCCCCCCCCACCCCCCCCCCCCCCCACCCCCCCCCCCCCCCACCCCCCCCCCCCCCCACCCCCCCCCCCCCCCACCCCCCCCCCCCCCCACCCCCCCCCCCCCCCACCCCCCCCCCCCCCCACCCCCCCCCCCCCCCACCCCCCCCCCCCCCCACCCCCCCCCCCCCCCACCCCCCCCCCCCCCCACCCCCCCCCCCCCCCACCCCCCCCCCCCCCCACCCCCCCCCCCCCCCACCCCCCCCCCCCCCCACCCCCCCCCCCCCCCACCCCCCCCCCCCCCCACCCCCCCCCCCCCCCACCCCCCCCCCCCCCCACCCCCCCCCCCCCCCACCCCCCCCCCCCCCCACCCCCCCCCCCCCCCACCCCCCCCCCCCCCCACCCCCCCCCCCCCCCACCCCCCCCCCCCCCCACCCCCCCCCCCCCCCACCCCCCCCCCCCCCCACCCCCCCCCCCCCCCACCCCCCCCCCCCCCCACCCCCCCCCCCCCCCACCCCCCCCCCCCCCCACCCCCCCCCCCCCCCACCCCCCCCCCCCCCCACCCCCCCCCCCCCCCACCCCCCCCCCCCCCCACCCCCCCCCCCCCCCACCCCCCCCCCCCCCCACCCCCCCCCCCCCCCACCCCCCCCCCCCCCCACCCCCCCCCCCCCCCACCCCCCCCCCCCCCCACCCCCCCCCCCCCCCACCCCCCCCCCCCCCCACCCCCCCCCCCCCCCACCCCCCCCCCCCCCCACCCCCCCCCCCCCCCACCCCCCCCCCCCCCCACCCCCCCCCCCCCCCACCCCCCCCCCCCCCCACCCCCCCCCCCCCCCACCCCCCCCCCCCCCCACCCCCCCCCCCCCCCACCCCCCCCCCCCCCCACCCCCCCCCCCCCCCACCCCCCCCCCCCCCCACCCCCCCCCCCCCCCACCCCCCCCCCCCCCCACCCCCCCCCCCCCCCACCCCCCCCCCCCCCCACCCCCCCCCCCCCCCACCCCCCCCCCCCCCCACCCCCCCCCCCCCCCACCCCCCCCCCCCCCCACCCCCCCCCCCCCCCACCCCCCCCCCCCCCCACCCCCCCCCCCCCCCACCCCCCCCCCCCCCCACCCCCCCCCCCCCCCACCCCCCCCCCCCCCCACCCCCCCCCCCCCCCACCCCCCCCCCCCCCCACCCCCCCCCCCCCCCACCCCCCCCCCCCCCCACCCCCCCCCCCCCCCACCCCCCCCCCCCCCCACCCCCCCCCCCCCCCACCCCCCCCCCCCCCCACCCCCCCCCCCCCCCACCCCCCCCCCCCCCCACCCCCCCCCCCCCCCACCCCCCCCCCCCCCCACCCCCCCCCCCCCCCACCCCCCCCCCCCCCCACCCCCCCCCCCCCCCACCCCCCCCCCCCCCCACCCCCCCCCCCCCCCACCCCCCCCCCCCCCCACCCCCCCCCCCCCCCACCCCCCCCCCCCCCCACCCCCCCCCCCCCCCACCCCCCCCCCCCCCCACCCCCCCCCCCCCCCACCCCCCCCCCCCCCCACCCCCCCCCCCCCCCACCCCCCCCCCCCCCCACCCCCCCCCCCCCCCACCCCCCCCCCCCCCCACCCCCCCCCCCCCCCACCCCCCCCCCCCCCCACCCCCCCCCCCCCCCACCCCCCCCCCCCCCCACCCCCCCCCCCCCCCACCCCCCCCCCCCCCCACCCCCCCCCCCCCCCACCCCCCCCCCCCCCCACCCCCCCCCCCCCCCACCCCCCCCCCCCCCCACCCCCCCCCCCCCCCACCCCCCCCCCCCCCCACCCCCCCCCCCCCCCACCCCCCCCCCCCCCCACCCCCCCCCCCCCCCACCCCCCCCCCCCCCCACCCCCCCCCCCCCCCACCCCCCCCCCCCCCCACCCCCCCCCCCCCCCACCCCCCCCCCCCCCCACCCCCCCCCCCCCCCACCCCCCCCCCCCCCCACCCCCCCCCCCCCCCACCCCCCCCCCCCCCCACCCCCCCCCCCCCCCACCCCCCCCCCCCCCCACCCCCCCCCCCCCCCACCCCCCCCCCCCCCCACCCCCCCCCCCCCCCACCCCCCCCCCCCCCCACCCCCCCCCCCCCCCACCCCCCCCCCCCCCCACCCCCCCCCCCCCCCACCCCCCCCCCCCCCCACCCCCCCCCCCCCCCACCCCCCCCCCCCCCCACCCCCCCCCCCCCCCACCCCCCCCCCCCCCCACCCCCCCCCCCCCCCACCCCCCCCCCCCCCCACCCCCCCCCCCCCCCACCCCCCCCCCCCCCCACCCCCCCCCCCCCCCACCCCCCCCCCCCCCCACCCCCCCCCCCCCCCACCCCCCCCCCCCCCCACCCCCCCCCCCCCCCACCCCCCCCCCCCCCCACCCCCCCCCCCCCCCACCCCCCCCCCCCCCCACCCCCCCCCCCCCCCACCCCCCCCCCCCCCCACCCCCCCCCCCCCCCACCCCCCCCCCCCCCCACCCCCCCCCCCCCCCACCCCCCCCCCCCCCCACCCCCCCCCCCCCCCACCCCCCCCCCCCCCCACCCCCCCCCCCCCCCACCCCCCCCCCCCCCCACCCCCCCCCCCCCCCACCCCCCCCCCCCCCCACCCCCCCCCCCCCCCACCCCCCCCCCCCCCCACCCCCCCCCCCCCCCACCCCCCCCCCCCCCCACCCCCCCCCCCCCCCACCCCCCCCCCCCCCCACCCCCCCCCCCCCCCACCCCCCCCCCCCCCCACCCCCCCCCCCCCCCACCCCCCCCCCCCCCCACCCCCCCCCCCCCCCACCCCCCCCCCCCCCCACCCCCCCCCCCCCCCACCCCCCCCCCCCCCCACCCCCCCCCCCCCCCACCCCCCCCCCCCCCCACCCCCCCCCCCCCCCACCCCCCCCCCCCCCCACCCCCCCCCCCCCCCACCCCCCCCCCCCCCCACCCCCCCCCCCCCCCACCCCCCCCCCCCCCCACCCCCCCCCCCCCCCACCCCCCCCCCCCCCCACCCCCCCCCCCCCCCACCCCCCCCCCCCCCCACCCCCCCCCCCCCCCACCCCCCCCCCCCCCCACCCCCCCCCCCCCCCACCCCCCCCCCCCCCCACCCCCCCCCCCCCCCACCCCCCCCCCCCCCCACCCCCCCCCCCCCCCACCCCCCCCCCCCCCCACCCCCCCCCCCCCCCACCCCCCCCCCCCCCCACCCCCCCCCCCCCCCACCCCCCCCCCCCCCCACCCCCCCCCCCCCCCACCCCCCCCCCCCCCCACCCCCCCCCCCCCCCACCCCCCCCCCCCCCCACCCCCCCCCCCCCCCACCCCCCCCCCCCCCCACCCCCCCCCCCCCCCACCCCCCCCCCCCCCCACCCCCCCCCCCCCCCACCCCCCCCCCCCCCCACCCCCCCCCCCCCCCACCCCCCCCCCCCCCCACCCCCCCCCCCCCCCACCCCCCCCCCCCCCCACCCCCCCCCCCCCCCACCCCCCCCCCCCCCCACCCCCCCCCCCCCCCACCCCCCCCCCCCCCCACCCCCCCCCCCCCCCACCCCCCCCCCCCCCCACCCCCCCCCCCCCCCACCCCCTCCCCCTCCTACCCCACCCCCCCCCCCACCCCCCCCACCCCCCCCACGCCCACCCCCCCCCCCACCCCCCCCCCCCCCCCCACCCCGCCCCACCCCCCACACCCCCCCCACCCCACAACACACACCCCACCACCCCCCCCCCCCCCCACACCCCCTTTCTCTCCTATAGGAGACTCAAAGGGGCTTACAATCTCCTTGCCCTTCCCCCCTCACAACAAACACCCTGTGAGGTGGGTGGGGCTGTGAGAGCTCCGAGAAGCTGTGACTAGCCCAAGGTCACCCAGCTGGCATGTGTGGGAGTGCATAGGCTACTCTGAATTCCCCAGATAAGCCTCCACAACTCAAGTGGCAGAGCTGGGAATCAAACCCGGTTCCTCCAGATAAGAGTGCACCTGCTCTTAACCACTACGCCACTGCTGCTCCCTACGCCACTGCTGCTCCTATCCATAAATAAATGGATGCTTCACAGCAGGGAACCAATGAAGTCGAAACGTAGCTAGAATCAGCATCAAATCATAAAGAAAGACAGCGGAGAGCTGTATAAACCCACTAAACCAGCGATGGCGAACCTTTTCGAGGCCGAGTGCCCAATTTGCAACCCCAAACCCACTTATTAATCGCAAAGTGCCAACATGGCAATTTAACCTGAATACTGAGTTTTTAGTTTAGAAAAAACGGTTGGCTCCGAGGTGCGTGTTACTCGGGAGTAAACTTGGTGGTAGTTGGTGGCTTTGAAGCCCCTGTGCAACTCTTCCAACAGATGAATCATGACCCTAGGAGGGTTTACTCAGAAGCAAGCCCCATTGCCAGCAACCGAGCTTACTCCCAGGTAAAGGATTGCGCTTTTGTTCTTCTCATGAAAATCAGCGGGGTTTAACAGTGCTTAACAGGGTTACCTACACTGCTTCCCCAAAACTAGGTCTTAGGTTTAATGCTAATAATCGAGCCCAGCAGCCCAGGCCAGCCTAGATGTGTGTGTGGGGTGGGGTGGGGGCGACTCTGTTTGTGCGTGCCCACAGAGAGGGCTCTGAGTGCCACCTCTGGCACCCGTGCCATAGGTTCGCCACCACTGCACTAAACGATAGACAGATCACAAAGTCAGCACAATGTTGTGCGTCGCGTTTCAGACCAGGATCTGGAACGCTTAAAATCAAATTCCTGCTCATGCCAACTGGGTGACCTGGAACTTCACACTCTTCCTTAGCCTAACACATGAAGAGTGAGTGTGATGCAGTGGTTAAGAGCAGGTGGACTCCCATCTGGAGAGCTGGGTTCAATTCCCCACTCCTCCACATGAGCAGCAGGCTCTTCTCTGGTGAAGGTTTGTTTCTTGCTCCTACACAAGAAGCCTTCTGGATGACATTGGGCTAGTTGTGGTTCTCTCCAAACTTTCTCAGCCCCACCTACCTTACAAGGGAGAGGAAGAGAAGGGGTTTGTAAGCTGCTTTGAGGCTCCTTAAAGGTAGACAAAAGTGGTATACAAATACTATTCTTCTTCCTGCCATTGAGGGGGGGGAGGCAGTTCTGCCACTTTGAGACTGCTCAAAAGAAGGAAAGGTGGGGTATAAATCCAAATTCTTCTTGTTCTTCTGGTTGTGGTGGGCTTTCCGGGCTGTGTGGCCGTGGTCTGGTGGATCTTGTTCCTAACGTTTCGCCGGCATCTGTGGCTGGCATCTTCAGAGGTGTATCACAGAGGGAAGTCTGTTTCTTGTTTCTGTTGTGGTCTATAGTTGGCATCTTCTTCAGAGGCATCTCATAGTAAGATGCATTTCTCTGAAACACCTTAACATGACTTGTCTGTGAAGATGCCAACCACAGATGTGGGCAACATGTTTGGAGCGAAATCCACCAGACTTGGCCACACGGCACGGAAAGCCCACCACAATCAGTTTCTGATATTTCCAGCGAAGTTCTAAACAGCTTTTGGGCAACTTTAGATAATCATTTCTCAATCTGAGTTGTCTGGACGGGCTCTGTCAAAAATGGAAATGCACGGATAAATAATAAATGTTTGTAATGCATAATTAAGCTGAAGGCCCATTAGTTTTAATTAAAGATATAAAAAAAATTCCACCCTGCTGTTGCTTTCTACCCATCCAACTCCTTAGGAAAAGTAATTACCAGATATTAATTGGACCCTTAGAGAAGAGTTCTTCATTAAAAGAGCCCAGGTATTTTCAAACTGAAGCGGAGTGCACCACCATTATATAACCTAGCGGGTATCAACAGCAATCTCAGCATTCCATATCGGTGGCTATTTTGGGAGGCAGGAAGTAGAAGAAGAAGAAGAAGAAGAAGAAGAAGAAGAAGAAGAAGAAGAAGAAGAAGAAGAAGAAGAAGAAGAAGAAGAAGAAGAAGAAGAAGAAGAAGAAGAAGAAGAAGAAGAAGAAGAAGAAGAAGAAGAAGAAGAAGAGAAGAAGAAGAAAAGGGGAGGGGAGGAGGGAGGAGGAGGAGGAGGAGGAGGAGGAGGAGGAGGAGGAGGAGGAGGAGGAGGAGGAGGAGGAGGAGGAGGAGTTTGGATCTATATCCTACCTTTCTCTCCTGTAAGGAGACTCAAGGTGGCTAACAAATTCCTTTCTGTCCCCACCACAGACACCTTGTGAGGCAGGTGGGGCTGAGAGAGTTTGCACAGAACTGTGACTAGCCCAAGGCCACCCATCAGGAATGTCGGAGTGCGGAAACACATCTGGTTCACAGAGTGAGCTCAGAAAATGGCGCCGAGGAGGAACTACAGGGAAGCAGAGAAGCGTGGGATACGTAGCCAGTAGATCGCACAGCAACTGCAGACGTTTTCAGACCGTTTCAACTACAGAACTGTTTTAAAAGGGGGTTGACTGAAAAGGTTTTGAGGCTGCAAATAGAACGTTTGAGGGTAAAAACAATGCAGAACCCCATGGAGAAAATGTTGTATTTCTTGCCTCAATTTTTTAAAAAAAGGTTTGTGCAAAAAGGGGCTGTGATGGCATCCCTCTCCTCCCCTTCCCAAACCCTCCCCCAGAGGCATAGCTGGGCCAAACTGCGCCCAGTGCGCATTCCACATTTTCTGCCTCCTCATGCCCCCTGCGGCGCCCCCTTCCCCCCTTCCCACACTTACTTTAGTTCCTTTTTCAGAACTTTTTCAGGCTTCAAAAGGCCTTGTTCTCAGTAAAAAAAAAAAGGCCTGATGGGAACTATACTTCCCAGGAGACCTTGTGAGCCCCAAGGTTAAGGTGACCAGATGGTCACCTTTGTGAACCGGGAGGGGGTAGGCGGCCACGCACGTGCGCGCGTGCAGCCACAGGAGCACATGGCCTTCTGGGGTGCTGCCGTTTCCCGCCCTGTGACAGGGCGGGAAACAGCAGCACCCCAGAAGGCCGTGCGCATGCGACCGCGCACGCGGGAGGCTGCCGCACTGCCTTGCGCCCCAGAAGGCAGTGCGGCAGCCTCCCAAAAATCGGGACAATGGAACTAACCCGCAGGACGCGGGACAAATTGTGTGAAGGTGGGACTGTCTCGCCAAAAGCAGGATGTCTGGTCAGCCTACCCAAGGTCTCCTGGGAACTTTAGTTCCTCAGGCCGTTTTTATTGAAAACAAAACCTTTTGAACCCTGAAAAAGTTCTGAAAAAGGAACTAAGGTAATTGTGGGAAGGGGGGGGCACCGCGGAAGGGCGCCGTGGGGGAAGTGGCCTGGGGTGATTTTTGCGCCCTCCAGGCAAGCGCCTGGTGCACGACGCACCCCTGTCCCCTTGTGGCTTCGCCACTGCCCTCCACTCCAAAGGCTGGAGCTGCAAATCACCAGTTTCCCAGCCCAGAGCTGGGAGCCTTTTGCTTGCATCCGAAGCAGCCTGTGTGGAATAACCTGCCACCTGCCTTGATGGTTTAACAAAAAGACAGATACGCATGGAGCTCAGTAGCACAGATCTAATTAACTGTTTAAAAAATTCCACCGCCTGTGTAGAGATTGTATTTACAACCTACAGCCAACGGAGGAAAGTGCCAAGCATCAGAGACAGATCTCCGTCTTGTATCGGACTGGCTGAGGCGGAGGTTGAAACTCAACGCTAGTTTTCAATGAGAAAGCAACCCTGGGACTATTTTGGGACCATTTTGGGCACAGGTGGGGGCTCATGGGACAGAACGCTTCTCCGTCCCCTCCGAAAATCCCTCCAGAATGGGAGGGGAAATGGGCATGTTGAAGGGAAGTAAACCTTACCCCTGGCAGGTGGATAAACATTGTGAGGTAGGATTGCCAAGAAGAAGAAGAAGAAGAAGAAGAAGAAGAAGAAGAAGAAGAAGAAGAAGAAGAAGAAGAAGAAGAAGAAGAAGAAGAAGAAGAAGAAGAAGAAGAAGAAGAAGAAGAAGAAGAAGAAGAAGAAGAAGAAAACTGCAAAGATTGTCATGCCCTTATATGAAGCCGTGGTGCGACCGCACTTGGAGTACTGTGTCCAGTTCTGGTCGCCACATCTCAAAAAGAATATTGAGGAAATAGAAAAAGTGCAGAGAAGGACAACAAGGATGATTGAGGGACTGGAGCACCTTCCTTATGAGGAGAGGCTGCAGCGTTTGGGACTCTTTAGTTTGGAGAGGAGATGGCTGAGGGGGGATATGATTGAAGTCTATAAAATTATGCATGGGGTAGAAAATGTTGACAGAGAGAAATTTTTCTCTCTTTCTCACAATACTAGAACCAGGGGGCATTCATTGAAAATGCTGGGGGGAAGAATTAGGACTAATAAAAGGAAACACTTCTTCACGCAAAGTGTGATTGGTGTTTGGAATATGCTGCCACAGGAGGTGGTGATGGCCACTCACCTGGATAGCTTTAAAAGGGGCTTGGACAGATTTATGGAGGCGAAGTCGATCTATGGCTCCCAATCTTGATCCTCTTTGATCTGAGATTGCAAATGCCTTAGCAGACCAGGTGCTCGGGAGGAGCAGCAGCAGCAGAAGGCCATTGCTTTCACATCCTGCATGTGAGCTCCCAAAGGCACCTGGTGGGCCACTGCGAGTAGCAGAATGCTGGACTAGATGGACTCTGGTCTGATCCAGCAGGCTAGTTCTTATGTTCTTATGTTCTTAGGAATCATTAGAAACTATCATTTTACCACGGGGTTTCCAGCAATTCCTAGAGCGACCCATTGTCACTTCCAGGTTGTATCTGGAAGCAACGTAGTGATGTCAGCAACCCCCCCCCCCCCAATCACCCCCATGTCCCCCCCCCCCCCGGCATCCCTAGGTTTACTTGAAAGATATAAATAGCCAAACTGAAACTGCGTAGGCAGCCTCTTTCTTTTTTGGGTGTTGCAAGACTAGGGAATAAGAATGATTAGGATGGTGGTGGGAAATACACCAAACACTGTCTTGTTTATACAACTTCTAATGAAGTTGTAACTCACAATCGCAGCTTGTCACTTTTCCAGGAAATGGTTTGCCAAGTTCCGTAAAGCAGAGTCACACAGTTCTAGATGATGGACAACCCTCCCTCCCAAATGATGCTACTATTGGTTTTTATTCTAACATTAGTACGGTTGGGGTGCTATGTGGTTTCCGGGCTGCATGGCCGTGTTCTAGCAGCATTCTCTCCTGACGTTCCGCCTGCATCTGTGGCTGGCATCTTCAGAGGCATCTTCACAGCAGAACACTTGATAAACCAACCTGGACGCAGAATATTATTTGAAAACACAGAAATTCTGGACCACTCTGGCAACCACTACGTCAGACTCAGGGGCGTACCTAGTCAAACTGGCGCCCGGGGACAAAACCTTTTGGTTTGGCGCCCCCCCCCCCCGGCTTATGGGCAGCCACCCTCCCCCACCATGAGCAAACAATGATTTTTTTGTACCAGCTCACAAAACACCTCCCACTCCCATCAAAACATACATGGCTCTCTCCACACCAACTCTTTTCCTAATTTCCTAATCACAACAACCCTATGAGGTAGGTTGTTAGCCTGAGAAACAACTCTAAGTCAGTGCAAGTGGGTATTAAGCATGTAAATCTCTCACAAATCACCCCCAGCAAAACATTTACCAAACAAATGTCAGCATCATCTCTCACAAAACACCTCCAGTGGAATTCACCCCAAAAAGAATCATTTTCAATGGTGTTTAAACTAGGGAGCTCAGATTCTTCTTTTAAATCTACCTTAAAGGGAGAATCTGGGGTCCCTGGTTAAAACAAAATTGAAAGTGATGCTGTTTGGGGGTGGATTTTCCCCCACCCTGAAACAGCATCACTTTTGAGGGTTGGAGATTCAGATGAAACAAATAGCAGATTCGGCTGGAATCTGGGCAAATTTGGGCACATTTGGACAAAAATTGTCCGATTATGTCCTGCCCAAATATGAACAAATGCGAGTACAAGGTATTTGGGTTTTTGGGGGGTATTTTTGGTGTTTTTTTGGCCTGCAGGAAGCACATTTTTATAGCTAGCGGCACCATGATTTCAGGGCATCATCCAGAGACTGCCCTTATGATACCATCATTTGGTGATGTTTGGTTCAGGGGCAGCAGAGTTATGGAAGCCCAAATGGAATGCGCCCATCCCCATTGTTTTCAATGGGAGCTAACCTGAGATGGGGGCTACCCATTTGAGGAACCATAACTTTGGTCCCCCTGAACATAACTTCACCAAACTTGGGTGGCATCATAAGAATAGTTAACAAATGATACCCTGAAATTTTGGTGTCACTAGCTTTACAAATACATCCCTTCCAGGCACCCCAAGAAATTTGCCCAAGATTCTTTGTTTTGCAGTGACTTTGCTTCATTGTAGCTAATGAGGAATTTCTGAGGCAGGCTGCACATTTTTGAAGATGGAGGCGCCAGACTTTCAAGGTGGCTCCAAGAGGCCTTGAGTAATAGCATCCAAGCTTGGTGAGCTTTGCTTATGGAGTGGGGGGGGGAGTTGAGAGAGTTCTGAGAGAACTCAGCCCACAGGATTTCATGTGCAGGAGCGGGGAAACAAAATAAGCCTTTTGGGGGCCCATAAAATTGAACCCCCAGAAGCAAAGGTCTCCAAACCTGGATGCTATTACCAGGAGGCCCTCCTGGAGCCACCCTGAAAATCTGGTGTCTCTATCTTCAAAAATGTGCAGCCTGCCTACACACTCAGAAATTTCCTATTGGCTACAATGGAGCAAAGTCACTGCAAAACAAAGAATCTTGGGCAAATTCCTTGGAGTGCCTGGAAGGGATGTATTTGTAAAGCTAGTGACACCAAATTTTCAGGGTATCATATGTTAACTATTCTTATGATGCCACCCAAGTTTGGTGAAGTTATGTTCAGGGGGACCAAAGTTATGGTCCCTCAAATGGGTAGCCCCCGTCTCAGGTTAGCTCCCATTGAAAACAATGGGGATGGGGCACCCTCTTTGGTGGTCCATAACTTTGCTTCCCCTGAACCAAACATCACCAAATTTGGGTGGTATCATAAGGGCAGTCTCTGGATGGTACCCTGAAATCTTGGTGCCGCTAGCCTTAAAAATGCGCCCCCTGCAGGCCAGAACGTGAAAAACACTTAAAACGTTTAAAAATACACAAACGACCCTGAAATGTTGGCGCCCCCCCACATGACCAAATGGGGGTGCCCGGGGACATAGGGTACCCCCCCGTCCCTAGGCAGGAACACCACTGGTCAGACTACACAGAGAAGCCATTGAAATTCACAAGCACATGGACAATTTCAACAGGAAGGAAGAAACCATGAAAATGAACAGAATTTGGCTGCCAGTGTTGAAAAACTCTAGAATCAAGACAGTGACTGATCAGCTCCACACAAACACAGGACAACTATAGACTATAGCAATCAAAGGGAACAAAGACCAGGATACTTCTATTCAGATCCATTCACTTATTGACATTGCTATCTTCATTGTTACTCCCTTGCTACAGACTTCTCTGTGACTCACATGCCAGGCTACTCTATTCAGATGGCCTCACCTTTTCACCTCACATTATATATACTCCGCTTGCTTTCCATTCCTACCATCAGATCCTCTGAAGATGCCAGCCACAGATGCAGGCGAAACATCAGGAGAGAATGCTGCTAGAACACGGCCAGACAGCCCGGAAACCATACGGCCAGACAGCCCGGACACCATACAGCACCCCAGTGATTCCGGCCGTGAAAGCCTTCAACAATACATTAATATGGTTGATTGCACAGCTGCCGGTTCTTGAGTTGGTTGTTGGCCTTCCATGACAATTTGAGCCTCAACCAGAGGTCTAGGAAGTCGTAATGAATCTGCGTAGTATTCGTGAGGATCCCAGCAGGGCTGCCTTCTGAAACCGACAGGTGTGAACTTTGTCGATTTGAAGATGTTTCAAGTGCTGCCCTAGCGTTTTTGGAATGGCGTCCAGGGTGCTGATAACCACTGGGACGATCTCAGCTGGTTTGTGCCATAGTCACTGAATCTCGATTTTAAAATTGTGGTATTTAGTGACCTTCTCATGTTCTTTTTCAATGACCCTGCTGTCACCGGGTACTGCTGTGTCGATGATGGTCACTTTCTTGTCCTCGGTCAATGTGACGTCCGGGGTATTATGTGTCAAATCTTTGTCCATTTGGATCCAGAAGTCCCACAAGTTCTTGAGCTCATTTTCCATGACTTTCTCTGGACAATGTTCCCACTAGTTTTTAGCTGTCCTAATGTTGCGATTCCTGCATAAATTTCAGTGGATCGTCTTGGCCACTGAGTTTGTACTCAGCCTAGGTGATCTTTTTCCAGCAGCTGAGGACCTGAAGAATAGTTTCGCCAGCTTCTTTGCACAATTTGCACTTTGCATCATCGGAAGATTTTTCAATTCTGGCCTTGATTGAATTTGCTCTAATGGCTTGCTATTGAGAGGCTAAAACCAGGGATTCGGTTTCCTTTATCAGAATTCCAGTAGTTAACCACAGCCAGGTCTTTTCATTGTCTACCTTGTCTTTGATCTTCTCCAGAAATTGGCCATGCAGTGCTTTGTTGTGCCGGCTTTCAGTCCTCATTTTAATCATATTTTTTTCTGTACACCTGCTTAGTTTTCTGGGCTTTCAGTACATTTCTGTTCTTCACTTCACTGAGAGCCAGCATGGTGTAGAACGGGTGCGCTTTACCCTGGAGAACTGGGTTTGATTCCCCGCTCTGCCACTTGAGCTGTGGAGGCTTATCTGGGGAACCAGATTAGCTTGAGCACTTCAACACATGCCAACTGGGCAACCTTGGGCTAGTCACAGTTCTTCAGAGTTCTCTCAGCCCCACCTACCTCACAGGATGTTTGTTGTGGGGAGGGGGAGGGAAAGGAGATTGTGAGCCCCTTTGAGTCTCCTTACAGGAGAGAAAGGGGGATATAAATCCAAACTCCTCCTCCTCCTCCTCCTCTTCTTCCTCCTGCTCCTGCTGCTCCTGCTGCTCCTGCTGCTCCCGCTGCTGCTCCTGCTGCTACTGCTGCTCCTCCTGCTCCTGCTCCTGCTCCTGCTCCTCCTCCTCCTTCTTCTGTTGACCTTTGTGAATCTGAGAAGAACATGCATTTTCGACAATCCTTACGTATGATCTTCTGTCTTGTAAATGTGGGGGACTGACTCAGCCAGCCAATCCATGAATTAAAGCAAATAAAACCACAGGGGGGCTGCAGGGAAGAACACCTCATGTACCACCAGGCATTGAACTTTTAACAGCAGGCGTTAAGCATTTGTGCCAGCAAACAGTTGCTAGCGTAACAGGTGAGCACAACGCAGCACGTAACGGAAGTGTAGCTTAACTGAGTCATTAGGAATGGACGGATCCTTGGCAACAACTGAGTAACACTGTGCCTCTGCTGGAGATCTTCATCCATGAGATGATCTCTTCAGGTAGATTCAAATGCTCATTTTTTAAAATCGTGGCCCTGTAGACTCAACACAGTCATTTGTGGTGCTATAAGCTGGATGGTGTATTCAAGCCTTTTCATCCCCACGTCTCCATTGTCAAAAAGACGCATCGTATGTCCCCGATATTCATCTGTAAGAGATGAATATGCACCATTATGAAGACTCTTGGAATGCATGTTATAATGATTCCTGCTTGGAGTGTCACTATTAATTTAAGACACATTGTGTATGTGTTAAGTGCAAGAACTAAGAGTAGGCTGACCAGACGTCCCGCTTTTGGCGGGACAGTCCTGCCTTTAAACAATTTGTCCTGCATTCCACGGGTTTTTTCAAGTGTCCCGGTTTTTAGAAGGCTGCCGCACTGCCTTCCGGGGTGCAAGGCAGTGTGGCAGCTTCCTGCACATGGCCGCAGGAGCACACGGCCTTCTGGGGCGCTCCTGTTTCCCGCCCTGTGACAGGGCGGGAAACGGGAGAGCCCCAGAAGGCAGTGCGCTCCTGCGGCTGCATGTGCATGCACGCGCGCAGCCACCCACCCGTCCCGGATCACAAAGGTGACCATCTGGTCACCTTAACTAAGAGCCATATGTCCACACAGAGGTGTAGCTCCAAGAGGGCTGGGGGGGTGCACAATGAGTTTTGGGGGTGGAGCATGGGCATTCTGGGGTGGGGCAGGGCAGGGGGCAGAGGATGCACCAGTGCACCGGGGCTTTCCTCCCTTGCTACTCCTCTGTGTCCACATCCCCACACTGTCGGGCCTGGTTCCTGCTAGGCCTAACAACTGCTGGTCGGAGCCAAGGTAACACCTGAACTTGCTGTTATCTGTTCATGTGAATGGGCCTTTTCTATTCTAATCACTGCACTTAGTAACATAGTGAATTTGGCCTTCTTGCTCCAGCCCCTACCTGGGCCCTGGAGCGAAGTGTATTGTGTGTCCTTGAGATACTTGAGTCTCATAACATAGCAGCAGTGGCGTAGGAGGTTAAGAGCTCATGTATCTAATCTGGAGGAACCGGGTTTGATTCCCAGCTCTGCCGCCTGAGCTGTGGAGGCTTATCTGGGGAATTCAGATTAGCCTGTACACTCCCACACACGCCAGCTGGGTGACCTTGGGCTAGTCACAGTTCTTTGGAGCTCTCTCAGCCCCACCTACCCCACAGGGTGTTTGTTGTGAGGGGGGAAGGGCAAGGAGATTGTCAGCCCCTTTGAGTCTCCTACAGGAGAGAAAGGGGGGATATAAATCCAAACTCCTCCTCCTCCTCCTCCTCCTCCTCCTCTTCTTCTTCTTTTCTTCTTTTTCTTCTTCTTCTTCTTCTTCTTCTTCTTCTTCTTCTTCTTCTTCTTCTTCTTCTTCTTCTTCTTCTTCTCTCCTCGTTATTCTGTTGTTCTGTAAAACTATGATAAGTTGGGAGGGGGGCTGTAAAACTAAAACTCTTCTTCTTCTCTTCTTACAGGCCCTGAAGAATTGGGCTAGATCCCGCAGGGTCCTGGTATCAGTTGACAGTGTTCCACCAGGCTGGAGTCACGGCTGAGAAAGTTCTGACTAATGCTGAAAGCAGCTGGGTAATCTTGAGACTAGGGATCACCAGTAAGTCATAATTTGCAGAGTGTAATGCCCTTTGGAAGGCATATCGGAGGAGATGGCCTTGCACATATGATGGCCCCAGACTGTCTAGGGCAGTGGTGGCGAACCTTTGGCACTCCAGATGTTATGGACTACAATTCCCATCAGCCCCTGCCAGCATGGCCAATTGGCCATGCTGGCAGGGGCTGATGGCAATTGTAGTCCATAACATCTGGAGTGCCAAAGGTTCGCCCCCACGGGTCTAGGGTCTTGAAGGTCAACAGCAAAACCTAGAACAGTGATGGCGAACCTATGGCACAGGTGCCAGAATTGGCGCTCAGAGCCCTCTCTGTGGGCACACGCACCCAGAGTTCATCATGTGGGGGACAGAAAATCACCCCCCACACACACATCTAGGCTGTCCTGGGCACGATCCTTTACCTGGGAGTAAGCTCGGTTGCTGGCAATGGGGCTTGCTTTTGAGTAAACCCTCCTAGGGCCATGATTCACCCATTCGAAGTGTGGCACGGTTGCTTCCCCAAGCTTACTCCTGAGTAACGGGCACCTCAAAGCCAACCGTATTGTCTAAACCAGAACCTCAGTATTCAGATTAAATTGCCGTGTTGGCACTTTGCAATAAATAAGTGAGTTTGGGGCTGCAATTTGGGCACTCGGTCTCAAAAAGGTTCGCCATCACTGACCTAGAACCTGATTCGGGACTCCCCTTGGGCCAATGCAGCTGATGGAGCACAGGACGATCCCAGTCCTAAATTCAACCTCTGGAATGTACAACTGGAGAATCTCCGAGAACAGAGCGAAGAAAGCCCTTCCCCTGAAAACCCGCAGAGCTGCTGCCAGTCTCTGACACTGAGGGAGATGGATTTTAACTCCGCGGCGGAGCGCCTGCTTTGCATGCGGAAGGTCTTAGATTATATCTCCAGCTAACAGCCTCCTAATGCTTCTCTGGGGAAGCCGCTGCCTGCCAGATAACCAACGGTCTGACTCAGTGAAGCAGGTTCATCTATCAATATTTAATATGCTGGTTATTTGGGTCGCAATCTCAGCTGCGGGGCGGGGGGGGAGTGGATGGACACAGAACCTGATCGATTGGGCAGGACTGACAGTGTGCCAAGAAACCCTGAATGCTGTTAGAACTGGGCAGCGTAGGAGTCTAGGGCCACCCCTACAATGCGAGTCGCGTAATAGATACCTTCATTGGACAAAAATTGCCCTGTGGCCCTAGAAGAGAGATTCAGTAAGTCAGAACCTCCCCCACCCCACCCTTTGACGGCCCACGGGAAGGAAAAGTTCATTTGCTTTAATGCTTAATTCATGAGTTTCCTTCCGCTGGAAAAGATGCATTGAAAACCAGTTTCGTAGCCCCATAATGAACGTTCGTTACGGCTCGCCATTACCCGAGCTGAAGCGGAGATCCCTCTCGGGTGAGGGACAGCGTGATCCAAAGATGCAGGAACGGAAGGCGAAGAATGGAAAGGGATTTGCGTCGTCTGCAAATCGGTTATGTAGATGTGATCACGGAAGATGGCTTTTCAGAATCACACGGCCATTTACGGGGATGATTCCATGATTCATAAAACTGATTGTTCATGTCATATGCTGGCCATTTTCTTCCAGGCAGCAATGCTTGGGGGGGGGGGGGGGGGGGGGGGGCATAATAAGAGTACATAATAAATGGAATATAAATCAAGGTTGGGATGATGGGACTCCAAAGAGGCATGCGAGCATCTGAAATGGCTCTTCGCTGACCTTTAGTCTTTCTGTGCTGTCCATTCAGAGGATAATCATAAAATCTGAGCCCTTCGCTGAGCCCTTCGGGAGTAGGGTGGTTTATCAAAGCGAATTAATAATAATAATAATAATAATAATAATAATAATAATAATAATAATAATGATGATGATGATGATGATGATGATGATGATGATGATGATGATGATGATGATGATGATGATGATGATGATGATGATGGTGATGATGGTGATAATGATGATATGATAATGATGATGATGATGATGATGATGATGATGATGATGATGATGATGATGATGATGATGATGATGATGATGATGATGATAATAATAATAATAATAATAATAATAATAATAATAATAATAATAATAATAATAATAATTGGAAGAGCCCAGACAGTACTGACCCTGATTGACTAAGAGTCAGATTCAGTACAAAGCAGGTTTGTGTGACCACATGTGAACCCCTCCAGAATATCTGTTATCTTTCCCCACTAGCATCTCCTCCATCTCATAGAATCATAGAGTTGGAAGAGACCATTAGGGGCCATCAAGTCCAACAACCTTCACTGCAGGAACACACAATCAAAGCACTCCTGTCAGATGGCCATCCAGTCTATGTTTAAAAACTTCCAAAGAAGGAGACTCCACCACGCTCTGAGGTAGTGCATTCCACTGTCGAACAGCCCTGACAGTCAGGAAGTTCTTCCTAATGTTTAGGTGGAATCTCTTTTCCCACCCCTTGAATTCATTACTCCACGTCCTAGTCTCTGAGGCAGCAGAAAACAAGCTTGCTCTCTCTTTGACACGGATAAACAGAACTTGAAGGCCTGAGGGGATGGTGGTTGAGTATGGCTGCCAAATCACAGCGGCACGGGTAGGCCTGTACCATCCTTACTTGAAACCAGATGTGGATAGAGCAGGAAGATTGGAAATACCTGGTGAGTGATAAACTCCTCTGCCAAATGAGTCCATGGCCCATTAGCAGGCATAATTGCCAATGATAACCAGTTCCACGTGGTTCAGATTTAGTTCATAAGTCTAATGATGCGGGTGCAAAGTGTGAGCGTTCATGTTTGGTTATAGACACATGTGCCAGCTTTACTCTGCTCTAGCTCTTCAAAGCCAGACTGGAGCTTCATCACGTCATATAGTCAGACTAAATGTAATGTGAAATCCCACAGCCTACTTTATCCAGAAGAAGAAGAAGAAGAAGAAGAAGAAGAAGAAGAAGAAGAAGAAGAAGAAGAAGAAGAAGAAGAAGAAGAAGAAGAAGAGGAGGAGGAGGAGGAGGAGGAGGAGGAGGAGGAGGAGGAGGAGGAGTTTGGATTTATATCCCCCCTTTCTCTCCTGCAGGAGACTCAAAGGGGCTTACAATCTCCTTGCCCTTCCCCCCTCACAACAAACACCCTGTGAGGTGGGTGGGGCTGAGAGAGCTCAGAAGAGCTGTGACTAGCCCAAGGTCACCCAGCTGGCGTGTGTGGGAGTGTACAGGCTAATCTGACTTTAACACAACAGCCCCACCAAAAAAAGTAACACTCATGAAACCAAATGCTTATTGAAAATGAGAGACGTTTAGCTTAGCGAAAAGAAGTGTGATGATTTAATGTCACAGTCAAAAGCCTGGTTGCTGCATATTTGCCCAGTTTCCTAGGAAACCACTGAATTCCAGACTCTTCCAGAGGGCCATTGGGTGGCTTCCACAGTCCCACGTTTTTTCATTACCCCCTAGCCAACTGCTGCGAAAGCCTCCAAGCTGTGGTTCCGCCCAACTGAGCAAGTCTTTCAAATGTGCTAACTCAGATGTATCGAAACTAAACAGATGGTCAGGATCAGAGCCTTCCAGTCCACAGAAGGTCAGAGGCCAAACCACTCATTCTGATACTTTATCAAGGGTTTTTCAGTTATTAACAATCATACCTTCTGTTCTCATACAGGCAGTTACTCTTCAAGAAGCAATTATGTCGTGTGGACAAATACTTAATTAGCAGAGTTAATGCAATGATGAGGCAGAGACCAGTTGCTTTACTGAAATAAAGTTTACTTACTACAGGGAAGGGAAACTTGGAAGAAAAACAATAAACATCTTTCTTACTAGCTAGCACCAACAGCCAGCTTGCTGCTTAGACTATTACATGGCTACTAAGCTATGGATAGAGTGAACTGAACTGAACTGAACTGAACACGTGCAGAGTGCAACACAAAGAAGATATATCTAAAGCCTACGTGCAGACCTGCATGTAGCCCACCCAACCAATAGGTATCAATTACCTGGTCACTGACTTCTGACCTCACTAACTAATTAGCATGCAACAATTAACTCCTTCATTACCAGTTTGTGTGACTGGCACTTGCCAAATCCCATCAAATTATTACAATGGAATTGGGATCTAACTTCTCAAACAACCTCAAATACAGTGCTGGGATCTGCACCGAGAAATTGTTTGTTATGATTTCATACCTGGGATTTTATGTGAGAAATGTTTATTGCAGTTTGCTCATTTTCTGGTAAGACCTTACCAGTTCAGGTGTTAAATCAGGGGGAGGAGGGTGGGGAGGTTCTAGTTGCAACATTTTGGGACTGTTCTTTTCAACAGATAACCAAGTTGAAGCTTTCTGGGGTAGCTATTCATAATCTGAGATGCCACATTTGTCCAGAGCACAGCTCTTCATCTACTCTAGAGACCGCCCAAGTTTCAAGCAGACTGTACTAAGTGATTGATTTTACAGACCCCTGTAGCAGATACATTTCTGCACAGGCACACTCCAGACACCATTCTTTTCCACAGGCAACACTTTGCACTACTCCCTTGCCAGAGTCCAAGTGGAAGGGGGAAATGCCATTGATCAGAAAATCAGTGGAATCAAAGAAAAACACAAGTATATCCTTCTTTTCCTCTCTTATAGCTTGTATCCAAGCGTCATTGGCTATCAACACTCAGTGCTTCTTCTCAACAAGGGTCTTATAGGAAGGCAGAAATGCCATTGCCCAGGATCAGTTTCCCCTCACTCCTCCGCATGAGCAGCAGACTCTAATCTGCAGAACTGGGTTTGATTCCTAATCCCTTGACGTGAGCGGTTGACTCTAATCTGGTGAACTGGGTTTGTTTCCCCACTCCTACACATGAAGCTTACTGGGTGATCTTGGGCTAGTCACAGTTCTCTCTGAACTCTCTCTCTCTCTCTCTCTTTTTCACATAGAGGATATAATCACATCACTACCAACATCAGCATGAAGTGCTCCAGTCCACACATGGGTTTATAACCTCAAGGAGAGCAAGGCCTTAAATATCCACACACATAGGTTTGTGTGTGTAAAGTGCTGTCAAGTGTAAAGTGCTGTCAAGCTTTATGGGTACCCCACACAGCTTTTTCAGGGCAAGAGACACACAGAAATGGGTTGCCATTGCCTGCCTCTGCGTCGCAACTCAGGACTTCTTTGATGGTCTCTCCCATCAGCTGAGGAGGGGCACTCTGCATATGCTCAGAAGCATTTTGTTCACATCATAAAAACAGTCTTCCATTTGGGTGAAAGACACACTATGCCAATTCATGGATGGAGGGGCTCGAATTTTTGAAAACGGACATTGCATGCCCAGCCTGTCGATTCGGAGGCTGAACGTCATTCCGCACACAAGAGGATTCCTACCCCTTCGGTGGAGATCTTTCAAAAATGAATTACATTTTCAATTAGTTCTTCCAAATGCTAAATGGGCTCATTAAAGACATGAAAATCAACATTAGAGAGAGTGACAAAAATAGCTTTCCCCCTAATGAATGGCAATCATTTTTTATGATTTGCCATTCTCAAAGAACAATTCTGTCCAGACATTAACGTTAATTGAGTGTGATTCGACCTTAGCGACATCGAAACATAGCAAAGACCATTGGTGGAGCAGTGTCCTTAGAGCACAGGTGTCAAACACCTGCCAGCATGGTGCTGGCAAAGGACAATGGGAACTGTAGTCCATAACATCTGGAGGGCCACGAGTTTGACACCAATGCCTTAGAGGAAGCGAATTCCTTAGAGGAAGAGGTCCCCATTCGGGACTTGGGATTAGGAAGGAAAGGGTGTTCTGCCTTCCCTGGGCTGGCTCACTTGGGCCTTCTTGGTCTCCTTCAAGGAGCTCAGTTCCTTCCTTCCTTCCTTCCTTCCTTCCTTCCTTCCTTCCTTCCTTCCTTCCTTCCTTCCTTCCTTCCTTCCTTCCTTCCTTCCTTCCTTCCTTCCTTCCTTCCTTCCTTCCTTCCTTCCTTCCTTCCTTCCTTCCTTCCTTCCTTCCTTCCTACCTTCCTACCTTCCTACCTTCCTACCTTCCTACCTACCTTCCTATCTTTCTTCCTTCCTTCCACCCTGCCTGGGTGTAGTGTTTTCCCTTTTATGGCCAAAATCTCTGGGTATTTCCCAACCCACAGCTGGCCGCTCTTGGCATGGGTGAGTCAGGCCATTTCTGCATGGTCCAAATATCCTGCATTGAGCAGGAGAAATACCCCGTTCCATACAAGAATTTTGCATGGTTCCTGGTCCTCAAGAGGGTTTGCCCCACAATATTTCCCTCATGGTGACCTTGGGCTAGTCACAGCTTTTCAGAGCTCTCTCAGCCCTACCTTCCTCACAGGATGTTTGTTGTGAGGGGGGAAGGACAAGGAGATTGTAAGCCCCTTTGAGTCTCCTACAGGAGAGAAAGGGGGGATATAAATCCAAACTCCTCCTCCTCCTCCTCCTCCTCCTCCTCCTCCTCCTCCTCCTCCTCCTTCTTCTTCTTCTTCTTCTTCTTCTTCTTCTTCTTCTTCTTCTTCTTCTTCTTCTTCTTCTTCTTCTTCTTCTTCTTCTTCTTCTTCTTCTTCTTCTTCTTCTTCTTCTTCTTCATGCCAGTACAGGGATGAGAGCCCTATCAGGAGTTCATTTTTATAATGGTAATAGGGGCTATTGTGTAAGACAAACATTCAAGAAGGCCCTTTTATCAAGAGAAGGAAAACGCAGGCTATGCCACTGTGTATGGTCGGCATTTTCTGTTTGTCGCTCCTACTGCAATTTTCTACTTTGTAAATCCATTTGCTGTTTGATTTTTTTGGTACCATCAATTTTTTTTTTTTTTTGGTAATTCTGGCCCCAGTGAATTGTTCATCTCTGAAGCTATTTGATTTCGTCGTTTTTCACACCGTGTAATCTTCCTTGAACCTCATTGAGAAAGTCTGGCTATGAATATAGAAACCAAATAAATATGCTGTGTATGAATGTGACCACTAGCGGTTCCTTTTAAAACACAGCAAAAACACACGCAACGTGTGATTGGTGTTTGGAATCTGCTGCCACAGGAGGCGGTGACAGCCACTAACCTGGATAGCTTTAAAGGGGCTTGGACAGATTGATGGAGGAGAAGTCGATCTCTGGCTACCAATCTTGATCCTCCTTGATCTCAGATTGCAAATGCCTTAGCAGACCAGGTGCTCAGGAGCAGCAGCAGCAGAAGGCCATTGCTTTCACATCTGCCTGTGAGCTCCCAAAGGCACCTGGTGGGCCACTGCGAGGAGCAGAGAGCTGGGCTAGATGGACTCTGGTCTGATCCAGCTGGCTTGTTCTTATGTTCTTAATTATGGCAGCTTGCGATTCCATGCACCCGAGTGTGCTGACTCATGGCTTGAAAGGCTGCACTTATCTACAGCCTAAGTCCCCGGTTCACTCACGGTTCCTAGTTTAAAGCAACAGAAATCTGTGTTTCTCCTGTGAAAGAATTCAGCATTTCTGTTTTTTAATGATCCAGCTGTATATAGGACTCCCCGTTACCTGATTCTCAAGATGAAATATTGCAGCCACTAATGAGGTTGCGGTTTGATGCTTCCAGTGAGCAAAAATGGTTTAGAAGAAGAAGAGTTTGGATTTATATCCCCCCCTTTCTCTCCTGCAGGAGACTCAAAGGGGCTGACAATCTCCTTGCCCTTCCCCCCTCACAACAAACACCCTGTGAGGTAGGTGGGGCTGAGAGAGCTCCGAGAAGCTGTGACTAGCCCAAGGTCACCCAGCTGGCATGTGTGGGAGTGCACAGGCTAATCTGAATTCCCCAGATAAGCCTCCACAGCTCAGGTGTGGAATCAAACCCGGTTCCTCCAGATTAGATACACGAGCTTGTAACCTCCTACGCCACTGCTGCTCCTCGTCCCACTTTAATCTGATGCTTGATGCTGTCTCTCTGTTCTGAATGGACCGCCAGTCCGTGGTCATCTGAGAACGAGAGGACTTGAGCGCTAGACTCTTACAATCCAAGCCCATTTAAGTTAACGAACTAGATTACAACGTATTGGACGTAGTTCCGTCTCTGCTGTTCCGAGTCGATTTACGACAGCCCTCCCACACTCTGCGTACCCTTTTGGCTCTAACCGTAAAATTTCTACTACAGGCCTGCAAATAATTACACCAAGGTTGTTCTTTTTCCGCGCTTTATCCATGTGTACACATGCGTCAGTAATATAGCCAGCGCAAATTAACTGAGCGGCAGGAAAATTGCGACGGGCCGCCGAGGCGCAGCCTTCCCTGCAAACTTCGGAAATGACAAACCGAATGATGAAATGGTTTTTAAAAAGTGGGACGAGAAGCAATTCAGAAGCATCCCTCCTTCGAATGCTTTTATGCGCTCAACATGCACTTGAAAGCCCTGAATCATCAGAATGGGAACGATGATGGACTTTGCTGGGGAAAGAATATATATGTATAGGATAGATTGATGAAATAAGAGAGGTGAAGTTAATTATACCTCGAGAATGAATACTGTGGCATTGTGAAGATGGATGCCGTGACAGAAGTATTAAGGAGATCAAGAAAAAGGGGTATAAGAAAAGGTGGGAACACTCACCTTATAGAAATGGAAACTCTGTTACTACTTATTTCCTTTCTTTTTCTTTACTTTCTTGTTATGTTGATTATTTTTTTGTTGATTATTATGTTTCTTGTTATGTTGTTATGTTGATTACTTTTTTATGTTGATTACTGGAGCAGCAGTGGCGTGGGAGGTTAAGAGCTCGTGTATCTAATCTGGAGGAACCCAGATTTGATTCCCAGGTTTTGATTACTTTCTTGTTATGTTGATTACTTTTTTGTCGATTATTATGTTTCTTGTTATGTTGTTATGTTGATTACTTTTTTATGTTGATTACTGGAGCAGCAGTGGCGTGGGAGGTTAAGAGCTCGTGTATCTAATCTGGAGGAACCCAGATTTGATTCCCGGGTTTTGATTACTTTCTTGTTATGCTGATTACTTTTTTGTTGATTATTATGTTTCTTGTTATGTTGATTATTTTTTATGTTGATTACTGAGGCAGCAGTGGCGTAGGAGGTTAAGAGCTCGTGTATCTAATCTGGAGGAACCCAGATTTGATTCCCGGGTTTGATTCCCAGCATCAAGGTTGTTCCTTTTTCAGCGCTTGATCCATGTATACACATGTGTCAGTAATGTGTACACATGTGTCAGTAAGGGGGGGCGAGCTGTGGAGGCTTATCTGGGGAATTCAGATTAGCCTGTGCACTCCCACACATGCCAGCTGGGTGACCTTGGGCTAGTCACAGCTTCTCGGAGCTCTCTCAGCCCCACCTACCTCACAGGGTGTTTGTTGTGAGGGGGGAAGGGCAAGGAGATTGTCAGCCCCTTTGAGTCTCCTACAGGAGAGAAAGGGGGGATATAAATCCAAACTCCTCCTCCTCTTCTTCTTCTTCTTCTTCTTCTTCTTCTTCTTCTTCTTCTTCTTCTTCTTCTTCTTCTTCTTCTTCTTCTTCTTCTTCTTCTTCTTCTTCTTCTTCTTCTTCTTCTTCTTCTTCTTCTAATACAATGTGTTATTGCTCTCTTTCACCTGGTGGGCTCCAAAAGACATCATGTGGAAGCAGAAAGGAAGTGTTCTGCCATTGGATGCTGATGAGTGAGAAGGCTGTGAAGAGGTTCAGGGTAGGGTTGAAGGGCAGGGAGCTGGACTGTACCTCCACTGCAGCACATTCCTGGGGACTCATCCCACCACTTCAGAGCACGACACCAAGCACAGGGTGATCGGAGGCTGAGAGCAGTAAACTTGTCTCCATAGTAATAAATCTGATGTCCACATGCAAAACCCGACAAATGTTTAGTAGTCCTAGGTGATAGTGTGGTTTGTAATCTGTTTTGATAGTATTTGGCTGTAGCGGTGTTGTTAACGTGAGGGTGGGTGGAGGAGTACTTTTTCACAGCCTGTCTGTTAACTTTGGGGTGACATTCAGCATACTTTTTTGCAGCCTGTTTGTGAACTTTGGGGTGACATGCAGTATATTTCCTCACAGCCTGTCTGTGGACTGATGGATTTGTTTTCAAATAGGTTCACGTGCATTGCGGAGGGCGGTGGTAGAGTGCAGTCAGTGAGGGACAGGAAGCTGGCTGTGTTTAACTGTCACCCTTAGAATATTTGTGCAGTATATCTGTGGACTGAGGGGCTGGTTTGCCCTTAGAATGTTCGCACAGATGGCCAGAGATGAGCAGTGAAAACAGTAAATAGGTAATAAATCGAGTGAAAGTGAATATTTTGGAAAGTCCTTTCTTAGTGAACACCTGGAGTACATAAGGGACAGACGTGCCAAATTTCATGCGTGTGGCTTCAGTGGTTTTTGAGTTCTGTTGATGAGTCAGTGAGTCAGTCAGTGGTATTTCGCGTTTGTAGACATAGATAAGGCAGCTTCATATGCTCATGTGTTCCTTATGAAACGAGGAGCTTCATGTGGCCCAATGGTAGAGCACCTACTTGGCATGCAGAAGGTCCCAGGTTCAATCCCAGGCAACTCTAGTTAAAAGGACCAGTCGATAGATGATGGTAAACATCTCTACCCGAGGCCCTAGACTAGAGCAGTGATGGCAAACCTTTTTGAGACCGAGTGCCCAAATTGCAACCCAAACACCACTTATTTATCGCAAAGTGCCAACACAGCAATTTAACCTGAATACTGAGGTTTTAGTTTTAAAAAATGGTTGGCTCCGAGGCGTGCATTACTCAGGAGTAAGCTTGGTGGTTGTCGGTGGCTTTGCTTTGAAGCAACCGTGCAACTCTTCCAATGGGTGAATCACGGCCCTAGGAGGGTTTACTCAGAAGCAAGCCCCATTGCCAGCAACCGAGCTTACTCCCAGTTAAAGGATCGCTCTTTAGTTCTTCGCATGAAAATCAGTGGGGTTTAACAGGGTTACCGACACTGCTTCTCCAAAACCAGGTCTTAGGTTTAATGCTAATAATCGAGCCCAGCGGCCCAGGCCAGCCTAGATGTGTGTGTGGGGGAACTCTGTTTGCGCGTGCCCACAGAGAGGGCTCTGAGTGCCACCTCTGGCACCCGTGCCATCGGTTCGCCACCACTGCCCTAGAGCATAGGTGTCAAACTCGCGGCTCTCCAGATGTTATGGACTACAGTTCCCATCATCCCCTGCCAGCATGATGCTGGCATGCAGTGATGGGAACTGTAGTCCATAACATCTGGAGGGGCGCGAATTCGACACCCCTGCCCTAGAGAACCACTGCCAGTCCGAGCAAGGGTCATTTCCTCTGTAAGGGGGAATCTGATCTCTGCCACCTGGAGATCAACTATAATAACAGGAGATCTCCAGGGCCCACCTGGAGGTTGGCAACCTTTGTGACAATAGATTGGCAGGATTTAATCCCCTCTTTGCCTTGTTTGAGTTTGATTTCATGGTGCGTTGAGCGCTCTGCATCAAAATAGTTCTTGGTTGCTGTTCCTCCCCGAAAGCGGGGTTGCCTTTTCTTCCTGATGTCTCCTAGGTAATGTAACGCAGAGTCTGAAACCCTACAAGCAGAATGCTAGCAACTGGCTACTCCCACAATCTCTCCCATCCCACACCACTTCTCTGTTCCAGTCCTGGTTCTCCTCTCAGTCTGTGATCCGACACATTTATTCCCAATTCCCAAACTTGGGATGGATGTTGACCCCTGAGCTATTTGTCATTCTCACAAGGTGGTGTCGGCCTCCGGCAACGGGGGACGGCAAAAAGCGCAGCGTCGGCTCGCAAACAAATCGCAGAGGCGCGGGGGGGGGGATTGCAGTGGGGAATCGCGGAGTTAAATTAATAGGCAGCAAAGTAGAGCAGTCACTCAAACAGACCATGTTGAAACTTCTGTCCTTTGATCAGGCAAAGCGGAGCACGCCGGGTAATGAGAACTACGCCTGCTAAAAGGCACGGGCGAAATACCTCTTGATGTAGTGCGAGAAATCGGGGGGCTCTCATTTTTTCTAATGATGCCCCTCCATCTGCTCTGAAGGGTTGGGATCGCATCAGTAATTGCCGTGTTTCTAATGACTCTGGAGTGCTTTCTTCTAAATGTCAAGGAGGGCTGGTGCGCGAGTAAAAACATTCCCGCTCAGGGTAGCCAACCAAAGAGAATCTGGGAGGCAGCCCCTCAAAATGGCCGGCCCTGGTGTTTCTGCTCCTTGCCTTCTTTCGCAAAAGGTTCTGGTGACGCTCAATGACTCCTTGAAGAGCTCCTCTTGAAGCAATCAAACCTTTCCTCCCCCTAAGTCAGCGGTGGCGAACCTATGGCACGGGTGCCAGAGGTGGCACTCAGAGCCCTCTCTGTGGGCACACGTGCACAGAGTTTGTCATTTGATAATAGTGCAATTATTTCAGGGAGATTATTAGCATTAAACCTAAGACCTAGTTTTGGGGAAGCAGTGTCGGTAACCCTGTTCAGCACTGTTAAACCCCACTGATTTTTATGGGAAGAACGACAGCGTGAACCTTTTCCTGGGAATAAGCTCGGTTGCTGGCAATGAGGTTTGCTTCTGAGCAAACCCTCCTAGGGTCGTGATTCACCCATTGGAAGTGTTGCACAGTTGCTTCAAAGCAAAGCCACCGACTACCACCAAGCTTGCTCCCGAGTAACGCGTGCCAGGGAGCCAACCGTTTTTTTCTATACTAAAACCTCAGTATTCCGGTTAAATTGCCATGTTGGCACTTTGTGACAAATAAGTGGGTTTTGGGTTGCAGTTTGGGCACTCGGCCTTGAAAAGGTTCGCCATCGCTGGTGTAGGAAGACACTGAACAACAGTCATGTGGAAGCATTTCCGGGTTTGATTCCTCGCTCTGCCGCCTGAGCTGTGGAGGCTTATCTGGGGAAATCAGATTCACCTGTGCACTCCCACACACGCCAGCTGGGTGACCTTGGGCTAGTCACAGCTTCTCGGAGCTCTCTCAGCCCCACCTACCTCACAGGGTGTTTGTTGTGAGGGGGGAGGGGCAAGGAGATTGTAAGCCCCTTTGAGTCTCCTACAGGAGAGAAAGGGGGGATATAAATCCAAACTCCTCCTCCTCCTCCTCCTCCTCCTCCTCCTCCTCCTCCTTCTTCTTCTTCTTCTTCTTCTTCTTCTTCTTCTTCTTCTTCTTCTTCTTCTTCTTCTTCTTCTTCTTCTTCTTCTTCTTCTTCTTCTTCTGTACAGAGAGATGCCCCAGATCCTGCCGAGAAGTCCTTGGGGCTTCTCACCTAATCCTTCAGGTTCAATCCTACCAGCTTCTCTGGCCATCCTTATCCAATCTGGTCATTCAATTCTCCTAATTTCCTTCAGAATCCCCCATCCTAACCCCCCATCTGCCTTTCTGCCATGGGAGCAGTCAGGATATCTTATGAAATTTTTTAAAAACCCTCTCAGCTGCAAGTGAATCCCGGGATCAACCAATCAGTCAAGAAAAAATGAGCCTCTGAGGCAGTGGTGCTGACCTTTTGGTCAGTTTCTCCTTGGGGGTCCTTTACAGGGGTGGCTCCCACCTGATGGGAAAAGCTGCTGGAGCAGGTGAGAAAGATGTTGTCCCTTCAGGGTTTGGGAAAGGTGAAGGCCCCATTTGACAGGGCTTCTTGGTGGGGTGGGAGGAAAGGCTTATGTAACCCCCATGCTCAGAATGGGTTGACCCAGAAAGGGGTGGAGACTCAAAGCAGCAGAATTATTTTATTATTATTATTTATTGGGTTTATAGACCGCCCTCCCCCGGAGGGCTCAGGGCGGTGAACAGCATATAAATAGAGCACAATATCAGATTAAAATCTAGTTAAAGTGTCAATTAATACAGGCTCTAATAAAAATAAACCCTACCCCATTAAAATGCAGCATTATTAAAATTAACCTTAACACAAGATGGCACCTGCTATCAATTCCCTCAAAAACCCCAAGAGGGGGAGGGGCTGTAGGATCCACTTGATGTTATAAGAGAAAAGGAGAGCCCCCCCCCCCCATCAACGGCTAGTCTCCCCAAAGGCCCGGCGGAACAGCTCAGTCTCACAGAAGGCTGCAGAGCTCATGTAGTTTGGAGGGGACCAGGCTACCAGACTCGGACCTTGATTTGTATAAGGGTTTTTTATGTTTGTAATGGGTGAGAGTTCTCCTGGAAACCTTCATCATGTTGAATCCTGTTCACCAAGCCCTTGGAGTCTTCAGGAGCCAACCCACTTGCAAGGAAGAATTGGACTTGGCAGTATGAGTAGACTGTAAATATAAGGACTTGAAAATGCAACCTGAACAGGACCTTGAAGTGTGATGTTTAATGTTGATGTTTGATGTTATATGTGAAGAAAGTAAACCATTTTGTTTTTAAAATTTGTTGTTGCAAACTCATTCCAAGTTCTGCCCCACAGAACCCACAAGCTGAGGCTACACTTACATACAGGTTAGCATGTGTTTGTAGTCCGAGATGATTATTTGCTGAAAAAAATGGCAAGATTTAACATTGAAGCATATATGTTAAAATGCAATCTTTCAACCACACAGAGTAGACGCTTTCTTTATAGACTCGTTGGTTCTAATTTTCCTTGGAAAGACAGCTACTCTTTGGACACATAAGAGTCAGTTTCAGACAGGAAGTATATCCATTTATTGATATCTGAAGCAAGATCGCCGGGGATTATCTTAACAATAAATTTATTCCCGGGCTCTGCGTGAAGTGAACAGTCCGGAACTTAATGAGGGAGATTTTTGACAACTGAATCCTCAAAAATATCGAGGTAGCAGAATTCAAAAATATCCCCCAGTAATAATAACTGTATGGATGTAAACACCATTCTGAGGTTATGTTCAGTGATGATTAACCTGTGTATACCAGGACAGTCCTGAGTCAAACCTCCCTGGTGAGCAGGCAGTTGTAGACTTAAAGCTGAGTTTTATTAAAGAATACAAAATGGTACAGCCAGGAATATATTTCAAGCAATGAACACATGCACACAAAGCACACAAGGGAAAAGGCAGGAAGCTGGAAAGGGCTCAGCATGTTGAAGGTTGACTGGCTTACCCCAAACAGCTGTCCGTCGAGGCTGA
Source organism: Sphaerodactylus townsendi (assembly GCF_021028975.2). Classification (NCBI taxonomy): domain Eukaryota; kingdom Metazoa; phylum Chordata; class Lepidosauria; order Squamata; family Sphaerodactylidae; genus Sphaerodactylus; species Sphaerodactylus townsendi. The sequence continues at coordinate 73,965,092 of NC_059435.1, read as the reverse complement.
TTATTCCTTTGGGGCGTGTCCAGCTGCAGGCCCCTTGCCATTTGTGGGGCTCAGAGGCCAAACCTCACCCCAGTGCCATGGGTGATCCTCTTTGATCTGAGATTGCAAATACCTTAACAGTCCAGGTGCTCGGGAGCAGCAGCAGCAGCAGAAGGCCCTTGCTTTCACCTCCTGCACGTGAGCTCCCAAAGGCACCTGGTGGGCCACTGCGAGTAGCAGAGAGCTGGACTAGATGGACTCTGGTCTGATCCAGCTGGCTTGTTCTTATGTTCTTATGTTTCAGGGATGGGTGATATTTACTGTCTTGAAGGGACATTCAGAAAAGCATCACTGAAAAGGAAAATGAGCATTTCCATGAGCAAAAGGAAGAGCCCACACGCAATTGTGGGTGCCTGCATGGATCCAACACTCTCTCTCTCTCTCTCTCTCTCTCTCTCTCTCTCTCTCTCTCTCTGCAAATGGTTAAAGCACTAATATTTGTACTGCCAAATAGGTCCTCCTGAGAAGTATGAAACAGGCTGGTAGGAACGCCAGAGATAAAGAATTGATTGCTTTTCTGGGGACCCAAGCAAAAAGATACCCTGTTTCCCCGAATATAAGACATCCCCTAAAAATAAGACGTAGTAGAGGTTTTGCTGAAGTGCGAAATATAAGGCATCCCCCGAAAGTAAGACGTAGCAAAGTTTTTGTTTGGAAGCATGCCCGACGAACAGAACACAGAACAATAAGACATCCCCTGAAAATAAGACATAGCGCATCTTTGGGAGCAAAAATTAATATAAGACACTGTCTTATATTCGGGGAAACACGGTAGTAGAAGAGAAGAAGAAGAGTTTGGATTTATACCCCACCTTCCTCTCCTGTAAGGAGACTCAAGGTGGCTTACAAGCTCCTTTCCCTTCCTCTCCCCACAGCAGATCCCTTGTGAGGTAGGTGGGGCTGAGAGAGTTCTGAGAGAACAGGGACTAGCCCAAGGTCACCCAGCAGGAATGTAGGAGTGTGTAAATGCATCTGGTTCACCAGATAAGCTTCTGCCACTCAGGTGGAGGAGTGGGGAATCAAGCCCAGTTCTCCGGATTAGAATCCACCTGCTCTTAACTACTACATCACACTGGCATGATGAGTCATCATGACCCTTAAGAGAATGCCTGGTCTGTTCTCTTGAATACTGATTTGTTGCTGGGATGGGTGCAGATAAGGTAAGTAGCCATCTGCTGATTAAATCACCTTCGGGTGACACAACGGAGATGAGCTGGGTCCATTTTCCAGCCAGGCACACCTGAGGCCAGGGGGAAATTCAGCGGCCGGTCTGCTTCCTGCCCAAGCTTCACACCAGTACAGTGGTGGGATCCAAAAATTTTAGTAACAGGTTCCCATGGTGGTGGGATTCAAACTGTGGTGTAGTGCCAAATGGGGCTGGGCGGGGCACGACGGGGGCGTGGCCGGGCATTCCGGGGCGGGGCATTCCTGGGCGGGGCTGTGGCAAGGACGCAGCCACTGCGCCGGTCCTTGGGCGGGAAACAAATGCACTTCAAGTTCTGCACGCTACTGCTGAGAGGGGTGGCGTAACTATGGCTAAAACCACGTGGCAAAATCGCCAATGAGTAACCCCCTCTCGGCGCACACAAATCATTAGTAACCTACTCTTGGAAACCTGTGAGAACCTGCCAGATCCCACCTCTGCACCAATATGGATCTTCAAACCCTCTGAGAGGCCTTCCTCTTGTGGGGAGTGGGGTCTGCCTCTTAGGCCCCTGTGCCTTTCTGGGACCACTTAGGGCAGTGATGGCGAACCTTTTCGAGACCGAGTGCCCAAACTGCAACCCAAAAGCCACTTATTTATCACAAAGCGCCAACATGGCAATTTAACCTGAATACTGAGGTTTTAGTGTAGAAAAAACGGTTGGCTCCAAGGCACGCGTTACTCAGGAGTAAGCTTGGTGGTAGTCGGTGGCTTTGCTTTGAAGCAACCGTGCAACTCTTCCAACGGGTGAATCACGACCCTAGGAGGGTTTGCTCAGAAGCAAACCTCATTGCCAGCAACCGAGCTTATTCCCAGGAAAAGGTTCACGCTTTCGTTCTTCCCATAAAAATCAGTAGGATTTAACAGTGCTGAACAGGGTTACCGACACTGCTTCCCCAAAACTAGGTCTTAGGTTTAATGCTAATAATCTCCCTGAAATAATTGCACTATTATCACATGACGAACTCTGTGCACGCGAGCCCACAAAGAGGGCTCTGAGTGCCACCTCTGGCACCCATGCCATAGGTTCGCCACCACTGGCCTACACTGTTTAAAATGACTGGATAGCTAAAAGTTCCTATACTGAAAAATTTGAGGCCAGCCAAGCCTAAAAAACAAGGACTGTATATATAGGGATACAAGGCAATGAGGTATAAGCAGTTAGTTTGAGTATAATTTCAATAGATACTTCATAAACCATTCATAAAGATTATTCATAAAGATATATTGTGATTATTTAACTGGATATAAAGGTAATAAACAAACATATAATGAGAGATTTGAGATTGCAAATGCCTTAACAGTCCTGGTGCTCGGGAGCAACAGCCGCAGAAGGCCATTGCTTTCACCTCCTGCATGTGAGCTCCCAAAGGCACCTGGTGGGCCACTGCGAGTAGCAGAGTGCTGGACTAGATGGACTCTGGTCTGATCCAGCTGGCTTGTTCTTATGTTCTTACGTTCTTATGAGACCATGTCATAAACATTGTCCATGAGGCATGAAACCTGTAATAGTCATATTGCGTTCCAGTCCGTTGAAAGAGTCAGTATCACCAATATTCAATGAATAAAAAAATATTAAGACGAATTGTGGTAGTAGACAGCAGCAGCTCCAGCAAGTGATAAAGAAACTACGGCTAAAAGTTCCTGCCAGGCCAGCTCATATGTGAAGTCTAAGTGAGGAGCGTGGATCAGATTATAGCTCCGAGAAAATGCCACACATCACCTCACACATTATTTTCAGCAGCACAGAAAAGTCTGAGCAGATAAGCAATTACTGGGGAGAAATTCGGCAGATGAATCTCAGCGAGAGCCTTGCTGAGCCGCCTGTCCCGATTTTGCTGTTGTCGTTTTTTTTCTGTTAAAAGCTCCCCATCCTAAGTCCCCCCCCCCAAATCGATGGGACCACTCAGGAAGTTTCTGTGATGTGAGTGAGGTGTTGAACCTGGGTCTCACACATGCGCATCTGACACTTTTAACTACTATGCCACACTGGCTCTTTAAAAAACTACACAAAGTGCACCGCATTTTCTCCTTTTGATTACCTGGTAGATCAATTTCATTGCAGATGGCAGTAAATCAATACAGAGGAGAAGAGAGGCTTGGTGGAAGAAGAAGGAGGAGGAGGAGGAGGAGAAGAAGGAGAAGAAGAAGGAGAAGGAGAATAAGAAGGAGAAGGAGAAGAAGGAGAAGGAGAATAAAGAGGAGAAGGAGAAGAAGAAGGAGAAGGAGAAGGAGAAGAAGAAGGAGAAGGAGAAGAAGAAGAAGGAGGAGGAGGAGAAGGAGAAGGAGAAGGAGAAGGAGAAGGAGAAGGAGGAGGAGGAGGAGGAGGAGGAGAAGGAGAAGGAGAAGGAGAAGAAGAAGAAGAAGAAGAAGAAGAAGAAGAAGAAGAAGAAGAAGAAGAAGAAAAAGAAGAAAAGAAGAAGAAGAGGAGGAGGAGGAGGAGGAGTTTGGATTTATATCCCCCCTTTCTCTCCTGTAGGAGACTTAAAGGGGCTTACAATCTCCTTGCCCTCCCCCCTCACAACAAACACCCTGTGAGGTAGGTGGGGCTGAGAGAGCTCCGAAGAACTGTGACTAGCCCAAGGTCGCCCAGCTGGCGTGTGTGGGAGTGCCCAGGCTAATCTGAATTAGGAGGAGTAGGAGTTGGATTTATACCCCCCCTTTCTCCCCGGCAAGGATACTCAAAGAGACTTACAAACTCCTTTCCTTATGAGACAGGTGAGGCTGAGAGAGTTTGAAGAGAACTGTGACCAGCCTAAGGTCACCCAGCAGGCTTCATGTGCAGGAGCAGGGGAACATATCTTCTTCACTAGATAAGAATCATACAGAAGAGTGCGGAATCAAACCCGGTTCTCCAGATTCAAGTCCACTAGTCTTCCCCACCACAGCACGGCAAAGAAAAAGGACCCTTCTTCCCATTTCTTAACATTATGCTTTTTGTGTCGCCTCCAGCAAAGAGGCGGAATCAACCCGACTTGTAAACAGAACCCCACAAGAGAAGAATAATTAACATCCGCAGCCGCCAGGGCTCAAGGGGCCGCTGGGGAATGGTCATGCTGATGTTTTATAGCGCTCATTTTTGAGGTCTGGATATGGGACCGGGAGAGGAAGAGCACTTTACAACTGCGAGAGACGCGGAGAGAGCTAATTACGTCCACCTTTCAGAGTTGCTGAGAGAGGCTAAAAATAATGCAGCGGCAGGCCAGTTTGCCACTGTTTGTGGCGCACTGTGATATGATAGTTCTGCATACTGGAGGGGAAAAACAACCTATTATCTCATGATCTCGAGGGGAGCCTGCCGAAATGTTACAGCGGACCCTCAGAACTTGCCTGTAGAGATGCTACCAAATTTCTCATTTTTGACCAGGACACAGCAGATCCAACACTGTGGATAGATAAACAGATAACCTTGAATGGCATAGTACAAAGACCCAAAACAAGAAAAAAATTAAAAGACAACATACAAAGCAAAATTAAGATTGCTTGTTTATGACTGTGCATAAAATCTGGCCGTTTGCTCTAGAACAGTGATGGCGAACCTTTTCAAGACCGAGTGCCAAAATTGCAACCCAAAACTCACTTATTTATTGCAAAGTGCCAACACGGCAATTTAACCTGAATATTGAGGTTTTGTTTACAAAAAATGGTTGGCTCTGAGGTGTGCGTTACTCAGGAGTAAGCTTGGTGGTAGTCAGTGGCTTTGCTTTGAAGCAACCGTGCAGCTCTTCCAACGGGTGACTCACGACCCTAGGAGGGTTTACTCAGAAGCAAGCCCCATTGCCAGCAACCGAGCTTGCTCCCAGGTAAAGGATCACACTTTAGTTCTTTGCATGAAAATCAATGGGGTTTAACGGCACTTAACAGGGTTACCTACTCGGCTTCCCCAAAACTAGGTCTTAGGTTTAATGCTAATAATCAAGCCCAGCGGCCCAGGCCAGCCTAGATGTGTGTGTGGGGGGGGGGCACTCTGTTTGTGCGTGCCCACAGAGAGGGCTCTGAGTGCCGCCTCTGGCACCCGTGCCAGAGGTTCGCCACCACTGCTCTAGAGCATAGCTGGATTCATTGTTTAATAGATAAACTGTCTTTTGCTGGTCTGACCAGCACTCCAAACCCATCAATAAGGTTGAGAGGAACTTCATTTTGGTCCGGTTATGAAGGGGGCAAAAATACAGAACATGGTGTACAGTTTCTGCAGTTTTCAGTATGCAGATGCAAAAACGCTCGTTATGGGGTGTTTTGGATCTTTGCTGCCACTTCTGGCTGATGTTGCAATGTTGAAAGACACTTTCCCTTCCCCCGAGAGGTGCTCTAGAAATTTTCCCAATCTCTATGGTAAAAACCACAGAGATTGGGGATATTCCTAGATAGTCACTTGAAATGGTCATCCAGTCCAACCCTCTGTAATGCAGGAACACACAATCAAAGCACTCCTGACAGATGGCCACCCAGCCTCTCTTTATAAACCTCCAAAGAAGGAGATTCCACCACACTCCGAGGTACTGCATTCCACTGTCGAACAGCCCTGTCAGTCAGGAAGTTTTTCCTAATGTTTGGGTGGTATCTCTTTTCCTTCACCTTGAACCCATCACTCCGTGTCCAAGTCTCTGAGGCAGCAGAAAGCAAGCTTGCTCCCTCACCAACATAGCATCCCTTCACATATCTAACCATGGCTATCATGTTGGCTGTGCTAGTTTGCATGCGGTGGTGATTATCATCCTAGGTGCTCTGGGGTTTAGCTAGCTCTTAAAAAGTTGCTCAGGGTGGGAATAGGAGCCCTTGATGAACAGAATTGCATATGGCAACAATAAGAGGAGGTTTAAGAGTAGGAGAAACCTGACCTTGAATCCATCACTCCTTGTCCTAATCTCTGAAGCATCAGAAAATGAGCTTGCTCCATCTTCAACATGACATCACCAATGGTGGGATCCAAAAATTTTAGTAACGGGTTCCCATGGTGGTGGGATAGACTGTGGCGTAGCGCCAATGGGGATGGGCGGGGCACGACGGGGGTGCGGCCAAGCATTCTGGGGGCGGGGCATTCCTGGGCAGGGCTGTGGCAAGGACGCAGCCGCTGCTCCGGTCCTTGGGCGGGAAACGAATGCACGCAGGGGCAGGCTGCCATGCATGCCGGTGCACCTCCTGCTAGACTGCTTCAAGTTCTGCGCGCTACTGCTGAGAGGAGGGGCGTAACTAAGGCCAAAATCACGTGGCAAAATCACCAATTAGTAACCCTCTCTCGGCACACACAAATAATTAGGAACGTACTCCCGGGAACCTGTGAGAACCTGCTGGATCCCACCTCTGGACATCCCGTCAAATATTTAAACATAGCTATCATGTCACTCCTTAACCTTCGCTTCTCCAGACTAAACATCCCCAGCTCCCTAAGTCTCTTCTCGTACGGCATGGATTCTGGACTTTTCCCCATTTTGGTCGCCCTCCTCTGGATCCGTTCCAGCTTGTCATAAGAACATAAGAACATAAGAAAGAGCCTGCTGGATCAGACCAGAGTCCATCTAGTCCAGCATTCTGCTACTCGCAGTGGCCACCAGGTGCCTTTGGGAGCTCACATGCAGGATGTGAAAGCAAGGGCCTTCTGCTGCTGCTGCCGCTCCTGAGCACCTGGTCTGCTAAGGCACCTTGTCAATATTCCTTCTTGAATTTTGATGCCCAGAAATGCACACGATATTCCAGGTGAGGTCTGACCAATGCAGAACAGAGCGGTACTTTGAACATTTATCTCCCCAGTAATTCATTACGTGAGAAACTTTCCATTATCCCTGAGTTTGCTTTCATTTGGACACAGGATCTGTAGCGGTCGTTGCAGCCGGGGAAATGTGAAATAAGTTTGGAACGGCAACAGGCCCATGAATAGAAATGAGGAGAAGTTTCCGAAGTGCAACTGAAATCCCATCCCAGCCGGTCACCAAGGAAACTCAAATCGGTCCCAGCCATTTATTAATGCCTTTTCTTGTCAGTGATGGAACAGTTTCATTAAAAGACGGTTTCTAAGTTAACGTCTCAATAAGGACACAATTCTCTGCGACAAGTGAAAAGATTAAAAGAACGGGGAGCGTTTTGCATGTCCCACCATGGAATGATGCTTGCGGGCCCTGAGGAAAGAAGTTTCTAAGACAAAATCTCAGCCGAAAAAAAAAATCTAATTGCACAAAATGATAGGGCCGTGTTTAATATTTTCCCTCCACAGAGAGCAAGAGGGGTAACCTTTGAAGGACAGAAACTAGCAATTTCTACCCTGAAGCTGAGAAGAACAACTCAAAAGGGTCTAGAATTTTTAGTCGGTTATCACCAGCTATTTCCACCAGGAGATTTTTTTATTTTATTTAAAAAGGAGGAATGTTTCCAAAGCCTTATCCTAAAGAAAATCTTGAATGTGAGAGAAGTCAAGTGGGAGTTGGGTCTGTTTCCATGAGGAGCAAAATGGGTGCCGTGGTCCTGAAAGCAAGATGGCTGCTTCATCCTGAAAGAAACTGCCACAACAGGTCATGTGACAAGATTTGCTCCCCTGTCCTCACCCCCGCCCCCCCGCACACACACTGAAACTATCCAACTAAGCCCATAGTTTGGGGAAGACAAGAATTCATTTCACTACTCCTGTCTAACCAGTAGAGTCTTGTGCCACCATTTCCCCAAGGGCAGAGGTGGGATCCAGCAGGTTCTCACAAGTTCCCGAGAGTAGGTTACTAATTATTTGTGTGTGCCGAGAGGGGGTTACTCATTGGTGATTTTGCCACGTGATTTTTGCCTGAGTTACGCCCCTCCTCTCAGCAGTAGCATGCAGAACTGGAAGCAGTCTAGCAGGAGGTGCACCGGCGTGCGTGGCAGCCTGCGCCTGCGTGCATTCATTTCCCACCCAAGGACCGGCGCAGTGGCTGCGTCCTTGCCACAGCCCCGCACAGCAATGCCCCGCCCCCGGAATGCCTGGCCACGCCCCCATCGTGCCCCGCCCAGCCCCATTGGCGCTACGCCACTGTTTGAATCCCACCACCATGGGAACCTGTTACCGAAATTTTTGGATCCCACCACTGCCCAAGGGTGTCTCATGGAAGCACACATATAACTCTCCTATCCCAATTTTATCCTCACAACTGTCTGGTGACATCATTTGAGACAGAGAAAGTGACTGGCCCCAGGTGACCCAACAAGCTTCATCATGACTCGCAGGGATTCGAACTTTTGTCTGCCTCTGATCCGAGCGTTCTCAAGAGCCCTAAAAAAAGACAGAACTCCAGAGTAAGCTTTGCTTGTGGTTTGAGGTGTTTCCCTGCTGTCCATCTATGGAGCAAGGAAAAAGAAGAAGAGTTTGGATTTATATCATCCCCTTGCTCTCCTGTAAAGAGACTCAAAGGGGCTGACAATCTTCTTTCCCTTCCCACCCCCAACCCCCGCCACAACAAACACCTTGTGAGGTGGGTGGGGCTGAGAGAGCTCCGAAGAACTGTGACTCTCCCAAGGTCACCCAGCTGGCATGTGCTGGAGTGCACAAGCTAATCTGGTTCACCAGATAAGCCTCCACAGCTCAAGTGGCAGAGCAGGGAATCAAACCCGGTTCCCCAGATTAGAATGCACCTGCTCTTATCCAGTGCTTTGCTTTCAGGGGGGTTGTGATTCAGTGTTAGAGCTACACAGAAGATTCCGGGTTCGATCCCCAGCATCTCCAGCTGGAAGGAGAGGTAGCAGATGATGCAAAAGACCTCAGCCTGAGATCACCGCCCATTAGAGTGGACAAGGCTGACTTGGATGGGCCAGTGGTCTGTTCAGTGTAAGGCACCTTCATGTATTCATGTGTAGGTTGCTTCAATATCTGCTTCAGTCTCCAGATAAAGGAATTCTAGAGCTCTACAGCGTGTGTTGGGGGATAAGGATGCTGGCCTCCACCAAGGACAAGAAGAAGAGTGAAGAAGAGTTTGGATTTATATCCCCCCTTTCTCTCCTGCAGGAGACTCAAAGGGGCTGACAATCTCCTTGCCCTTCCCCCCTCACAACAAACACCCTGTGAGGTAGGTGGGGCTGAGAGAGCTCCGAGAAGCTGTGACTCGCCCAAGGTCACCCAGCTGGCGTGTGTGGGAGTGTACAGGCTAATCGGAATTCCCCAGAGAAGCCTCCACAGCTCAGGCGGCAGAGCGGGGAATCAAACCTGGTCCCTCCAGATCAGAGTGCACCTGCTCTTAGCCACTACGCCACTGCAACCTGTGGCTCTCCAGATGTCCATGGACTACAAATCCAATCAGCCCCTGCCAGCATGGCCAATTGGTTGCAGACCCCTGAGCTAGGACCTCTAGACTGCAGAGATCAGTCAATCTGAGCAGACAATACTTGATGGACCAAGGGTCTGATTCTGAGGAAGGCTGTGTCATGTGAGTATTTTCTTCTGGTTGTGATGGAGGCCCAGATGAGCTGTGACAGGGGCCGGGGGTCCATGGTGGTTCTCAGTATTCCTAAGCACCATAACAGGTAGGTAGAATTTGCTGCATCCAAATCCTCTGTTCCCCCAGCTCAGAGTTAAGCACACTCAGTTGTTTTCTAGGGAGGAGTAAAACAAGACTTTGAATTCTGCAAAGCAACAGGCATGCTTCACACACCCCGATTTCCATGGAAACTATATTGCAGGTCCTCCACCGCCCCCTTCCCCAAAGGTATTCAGGGTAAACTGCACGGAAATTTGGTGCTTTGTTTGAAGATGGAGATCTAGTTTTGATTAAATGGACCATTCGGGTGTTTCGGATTGTGATCCATCCCCCGAAAAAAAATCCCAGATTTGGAATGGAATTCCTTGCACTGCAGAATTCCTTCTTTGGAAAAGCCTTGGCCCGAATTATGCTTTTTGAGCATCGTATATTCTTGTGAACTCTGTTTTCTGGGGATAGTTCCACTTCTCAGCACCAAACCATCTGTGCTCTTGCAATTGAACATTCTAAATAACGGTATGTCCTCCAGCTCTATGTTAACCCTTTCACAATGAGCCGTTTCTAAGAACGGAATAAAGCCGCATGAGAACAACATCAGCGTGGGTTCTTCTGCACATGAGTTTCGAGGCTCTGCCACAGACTGCGCTCCCCCTTGTGGTAGCACTTTAAATCACTGAAACATAGGACATTTATGCGCTTGTGGTTTCTTTCGCATTGAATGTACATTCCCTTTTAATTGGATTCTCAGTTATGCAGTGGCGGAGCTATAAGGGGACAGGGGGTGCGCTGTGCACTGGGTGTGTGCTGGAGGGGGTGAGCATGCTCCCTTCCCCCTGACCCCACCTCACCAGGTCTGGCCCCGCCCCACCAGTCTGGCCTGTTTTCAGCTGGCAGAAAGCTATTTTCAGAAAAAGGTAATTGAGGGGCAGGGCCACAGGGGGGCCCCAGGGTGGTGGTACCTGAGTGCCATTTTGCCCTGAACACCATTTTCTCCCCCTAAGCTCATGTAGTTATGCACACCTTTTTTCTCTCTTCAAAACGCACTGCCCTTTCAGATTAGAGAATCTCCGTGATTTCCAAAACCTGGTAAAGTGTGACTCCCCCGCAACTTTGCAAGGAAAGCAAAGGGAATCAACATATTGTTCTCTTCCTTTAGGTTTTCTCACTCCCCCCCCACATTCCCCCGCCTACACAACAGCAGTTGCGCCCTCTCTCTAGGCCAGCACCACAGAGCCATCCGAAGAGCTTCCGTTTTTTAATTTTACATTTATAAACAACATATCAGAAATTCATAGGTCCAAAATTCAATAAAGAATTTGCATTTACAGTTTTATAAAGCTTACATCAATTGATAAGATTGTGGGAGTGTACAATGAACATTTAAGAAACAAGGCTATTAAATGCCCTATGGGGGCTTTCATATTGCTTATCGCAGTGGTGGCGAACCTATGGCACGGGTGCCAGAGGTGGCACTCAGAGCCTTCTCTGTGGGCACGCACAAACAGAGTAACCCCCACCCCCACCATCTAGGCTGGCCTGGGCTGCTGGGCTCAATTATTAGCATTAAACCTAAGACCTAGTTTTGGGGAAGCAGTGTAGGTAACCCTGTTAAGCATTGTTAAACCCCACTGATTTTCATGCGAAGAATTAAAGTGTGATCCTTTATCTGGCAGTAAGCTCGGTTGCTGGCAATGGGGCTTGCTTCTGAGTAAACCCTCTTAGGAGCAGCAGTGGCGTAGGAGGTTAAGAACTCGTGTATCTAACCTGGAGGAACCAGGTTTGATTCCCAGCTCTGCCGCCTGAGCTGTGGAGGCTTATCTGGGGAATTCAGATTAGCCTGTACACTCCCACACACGCCAGCTGGGTGACCTTGGGCTAGTCACAGCTTCTTGGAGCTCTCTCAGCCCCACCTACCTCACAGGATGTTTGTTGTGAGGGGGGAAGGGAAAGGAGATTGTAAGCCCCTTTGAGTCTCCTGCAGGAGAGAAAGGGGGGATATAAATCCAAACTCCTCCTCTTCCTCTTCCTCTTCCTCCTCGGGTTGTGATTCACCCGTTGGCAGAGTTGCATGGTTGCTTCAAAGCAAAGCCACTGACTATCACCAAGCTTACTCCCAAGTAACGCACACCTTGGAGCCAACCGTTTTTTCTAAACTAAAACCTCAGTATTCAGATTAAATTGCCGTGTTGGCACTTTGTGATAAATAAGTGGGTTTGGGGTTGCAATTTTGGCACTCGGTCTCAAAAAGGTTCACCATCACTGGCTTATCGGCTGGTTAACTGATATATGTACATGTGTATTATTGTAGATTTCACAGCTGCCAGATCTTTAGCTGGTTGTTGGCCTTCATTACAATTCGAGCCTCACCCAGAGGCCTAGGAAGTTGTTATGTATCAGCGTAGTATTCGTGCGGATCCCAGCAGGGCTGCCTTCTGAATTTGACAGATGTTAATTTTGTCAATTCGAAGATGTTTCAAGTGCTGCCCTACTGTTTTTGGGATGGCGCCCAGTGGGCCTATTACCACTGGGGCGACCTCAGCTGGTTTGTGCCATAGACACTGAAGCTCGATTTTCAAATCACAGTATCTAGTGTCCTTCTCGTGTTCTTTTTCAATGACCATGCTGTCACCGGGGACTGCTATGTCGATGATGGTCACATTCTTGTTCTCGATCATGGTGATGTCTGGTGTATTGTGTTTCAACACTTTGTCAGTTTGGATTCGAAAGTCCCACAGGATCTTGACCTTCTCATTTTCCATTACTTTCTCTGGACAATGTTCCCACCAGTTCTTAGCTGTTCTTATGTTGTAATTCTTGCACAAATTCCAGTGGATCATCTTGGCCACTGATTTGTGTCTCTGTTTGTAGTCAGTCTGGGAAAACAGAGACACAACTCAGTGGCCAAGATGATGATTGATTGATTGATTGGTCGGTCGGTCGGTCGGTCCGTCGGTCGGTCGGTCGGTCGGTCGGTCGGTCGGTCGGTCGGTCGGTCGGACGGTCGGACGGACGGACGGACGGACGGACGGACGGACGGACGGACGGACGGACGGACGGACGGACGGACGGACGGACGGACGGACGGACGGACGGACGGACGGACGGACTTAATAAACCACTCTCCCCCAAAGGGCTCAGAGCGGTGTACAGACAATAAATACCAAAGTACAAAAACATCAAATAATATTAAAATACATAAATAAAAAACCACTAGCAGCAATACCACCCACCCACAATTTGGTGGATGGCATCCCGTTCTTACACTGGGAGGGAACCAAGATTGCACCCTTTTGATGTATTCTGTTTTCCATGGAATTTCCTATAATGATAGAAAGTGTGCTCCATCTCAGTGCTTCACTCAGGAGGCGCCAAATGAGGAGGTAACACAAATTAAACCTGACTTCTTTTGACCTCTTGCCCCTCTGCTTCCATGATTGGCCTGGAACATTGAGATACGGAACTGATATCAAACTAGAACTTGATCTGCCTTCTTGTTTGTGTGTTGTTCTTGTGATATATGACTGTTACACTTTTTAAAATTCAATTGAGCACTTCACATCTGACTATAGGTGACTTTTCCACAAGCCAGTCGCTCAGGTGTCGTAGGCATTTGTTGGCTCGAAATTCTGTTATTGCCAAAGTAACACTCGAATGAATATCTGCTAATAACCTGGCTAGAAGCTGCAGTTTTCACGGCAGAACTCCATTTTGGGATGTATCCAATAGTCCATTTTTCTCAGGCCGAATTATATTTCTTACAGCCGATAAAGAAATGCCAGATGGTATCTAGATCGCCTGATTTGCAGTTGCAAAACTACTTAGAGAAGTAGTCTGGCTGTTAGTTCTCCTAATGGCATGACATTAATCTTGCTTTTGGGCATAGTATTCTATATTCGGGAACTGTTAGAAACTTTCAGTATACAGGTAGAGTCTTCACGATTGGGAAGCTCAGATAATACAGGGAGAAGATCTTTCACACTCTGCAACATGCTTGCAATTGATTGTTGAATCGTAGAGTTGGGAGAGACCCCAAGGGCCATCAAGTCCAACCTCCTGCAATGCAGGTACACATTATCCAAGCACTCCTGACAGATGGCCATCCAGCCTCTGAGACTCCACCACACTCTGAGATAGTGTATTCCACTGTCGAACAGCCCTGATGGTCAGGAGGTTTTTCCTGATGTTCTCACTCACACAGCAGCACAGGTCCCTATCATTTTTGTATCCTCCTCCTTCCTCCCAGGACTCAAAACAGCCCTGTGGGGTGGACCAAGTTAAGTCACGTAGGAGTCACTAAGATAATTTCAGGAAGTCAAGGCAAGGCTGAATGACTTGGCATGAGTTTTGCTGGTGAGATCTATAGGAGGTCTAAAGCATTTACAAAAATTCTGGACTGATGCTGTCATTTCAGTTATGTTGTTTCATTTTTGCACACTGCTCCTGTTTTTATCGCATTTTTATGTAACCTGTCTTGCAGGAAGGATGCTAGGGGGAATAGCTGCTTAATTGGCAAGTCCTCAATTACAGGCATTTGTGGAGAAGGGCACTATCCCACCTTGCATGTCATCTGTGATTCCGTTAGGTCTCGAACCTTGAAACACTAAACAGACTCTGGATCTGTTGATCAGTAGTGTTTATTGGAAGGCAACAATGCGTTAGACTTGGTTTAGCAACTCCCTTTATCCAGAAACAGTTCTGCCTCCCAAAGAATGTGAGACTTGGGCTCATTCCGCACTTGCAGAATAATGCACTTTCAAACTGCTTTCAGTGCTCTTTGAAGCTGTGCGGAATAGCAAAATCCACTTGCAAACAGTTGTGAAAGCGGTTTGAAAACGCATTATTTTGCGTGTGTGGAAGGGGCCAGAGTTACAGTGGAGCCTAAGTGGCCCCAAGGCCAATGACAGTTAGAGATAAAGCCACCTGGACTCTCACCCTCATGGTCCATTTCCCATGGGAATAAATGTCAAGGACAAGCCTTATCTACCACTCGTGTGAAAACATGAAAGCAAGAATGTTCCATTATTGCAGCGGTAACATATAGCAGGCAAAGTATATATATATATCCCATATATATATCCAAAAGCAGTAACAGGTTGACAGGAATGCATCTCAATCACATAGACACAATCACCTTATATTTTATATAGCTCAGGCACAGAGTCAAGAATGCATCTCAATCGACTAGGCGCAATCCCTGACAGATTCAGTCATGTGAAGCAGCCAGAATTTATCTCAATCTTAAGAGAGGAGAGGGAGATTCAGATAGAAGGCAATGGTGTCATACAAAATATGCCCACAGGGACAAACAAAGCTCAAGGAAGCAAGAAATGGTGCCACAGAGGATATGCCCGTAGGGATGAAAAAAGAGCCAGGAAGAAGAAAATCATGCCGAAGATAATATGCTCGATGGTCATTGGATTCCCTGCCTTGTCTTCCTCTCACCCATTTCCAGCTCCTGACATTTCATCTAGTGCTGCAACAATACTTTCAAACTTGTTTCCTGAATCACAGGCACTAGAAGTCTGGATTAGCAAAATGTGAGATTTGGGTCAAAGCCAGCAAATCCAGGAACACTTTTGTTGCCCAAAATGGTGGGGTCTGTCCATTTTTGGGTGGAGAATTAGGGGGATCAGACCATGCGTTGCAAGAGGGGTAACAACAGGTCTTTGTCAACAAAGATTACAGAGGTTGGTTTCTGCAAGAAATCCATAGGAGTCTGAAAATAAAGTTTAACCATTTTATTAAGAAAAATAAAATAACAAATTTACACATGCTCAATCAGTGCAACACAAACACACTGAAAATGAGAGTCCTAGGATTTAGAAATAGGTGAGGGCAGTGGTGGGATTCAAAAATTTTAATAACAGGTTCTGATGGTGGTAGGATTCAAATAGTGGGGCCGCCGCACAGACGCACCTCCAGTCCCTATTGGGCAGGGAGGTTGCTTTAATAACCCCTTCTTGGCACTCAGAAAAAATTAGTAACCTGAGAACTGGTTGGATCCCACCTCTGGGTGAGGGGATAGGTCTGGAATAGAGTTGGTTGTTGTGGGAAGCTGTGTAGAGGAATACACCCACATTACGTTCCACGAAGAGAGGCAGAGCATCTACACAGTGCAACCAAACCAAAAGGCAGTCCAGAAAAACCTGGGCAAAGATTGCAGGGTGAGCAGCCCAGTTATAGGAAAATTTAGCCCTCTAGCGATGTTAAGAGAGCTAATCTTTCTAAACAAATAAAGTTCTTATCCTCTGGCAGAGGGCAATGCAGCCAACATTGGCTTAATGACTAAAAGCCAGAGAGCGTCCAGCGGTTGATTAGATTTAGGGTGGAATTGTTGAAATCACAATTCCAGGGTTATTCCAATTCAAAATGAGGCAGTGGTTCCCAAGAATAAGGCAGGAAAAAGGACAGGTGGGATTAGAGAGGAGCAAATAGTCAGGAAGCTTCGATTGTATTAGGCAAGACTGGCATTTAACATATCATTTGTGATCATGACAGCAGGTGAGCTGAATCCATTTCTCTAGGCTTAGCCATAGTTCTCCTGATAGCAATAAGAAAAGTGTAGCTGGGTGAGATGCATTCCAAAGAGGAACTCCAGGACTCATCTATACAGATCCTTCTCCTGGTGACAACACAGTACTAGGCTGGAAATGGCATCCATTTTAACCTGATTTGCCAGGACACCTCTATGGGCAACTGGTAGAGCTCTGCTTAAAATACCTCCCTACCCACACCCCCTGCCCCACCACAGATCTGTCCAGCATGCAAGGGGCTTTCCCCACTGACAGTTGAACTGGTTTCTATCTAGGTTCGCCTCAGTGAATCCCCACTGCCACCGAGCTCAACCTTGTTTTGTCTCAGTCCCCACCCCCTCAGAACTACACTTTTCTGCCGGAACAAGGTCGATACCGCTTCGAAGCTTTGAAGTGGGGAAGCATCGAAACGGCACCTCATCCGTTCAACCAATCACGAGCCGCTTTTGTGGGATGTGCAGAACGGGAGAGTCGTGGCGGGCAGAAAGCACATGTAACTGTAAACTGTAAAAACTGTAAAAAAAAGAACGCTCCCGTTTCCCGCGGTAACACAAGCGTCAATCACGATTGAGGAGTGAAACAGGCACCAAGATGATCCTGCCCACTTAGCTCGGTTCCAGAGGGCCAACTCAGTTGCTGTGGGGACAGCCTGGAATCGCCCTCCACTGAAGGGAACCGAGTCAACCTTAGCTCCCTTCTGTAGTGGGGAAAGCCCCCAAGTGAGAGATCTGAAGCCAGCAAGATATCTTATGGCTTGTATTTTTTCCCCAGGAACCCAGTCGGCAGAGATGCTCCCACCTCCCAGACAAACCTTGGCTCTTGGGAGTTAAGATACTAATACACCTGTGCTCCCAACTCCCCTTTCTCTGCAAGCTTTGGGTCCTTTTTAACAGAGAAGGGTAAAGGCTGCCCTCTTCTGAAGAGAGTGCATAGTGCCATGAAGAGACATTTAGTGGTGTTATAGCACCCTCTAGTGGCAGCTGTGAAACCTCAAAGACTGATACTAAGATCATTAACTCTGGTTATCAACAATGAGGAAATGACTGATGCCACTGGGTTACCAATGTCTGCCCCCATATATTTTAAAACATGAATCAACAGATGAACTTTTGCAATCACTGATATTGGGGGGAAGCTTCAAAAGCCAGATATCAGTAATGATATCAGATAAGCCTCGGCCAACCTAGTGTATCTATGTCAGGGGTCTGCAACCTGTGGCTCTCCAGATGTTTATGGACTACAATTCCCATCAGTCTCTGCCATGGTCATGCTGGCAGGGGCTGATGGGATTTGTAGTCCATGAACATCTGGAGAGCCACAGATTGTAGACCCCTGATCTATGTGTAAAGCACGCCCCTAATAAATACATAGCTTGAACACCAATACGAAATATCAGTAAATTTCAGGTTTAATATTTTTAACCTGAAATTTTTCGGTTAAGCCGAATAGCGCAGATATGAATCAGCTTTATCTGCTAGTATTGAAAATATTCAGGTGAAAAAAAATCGGAACATGAAATGTGTCAGTTCTCTTCCCTGCCCCCGCTGTTGTTTTCCAAGCCCTGGAGGACTTGAAAAGCAATGGCAGGGAAGCAATGCTCCATGCGACACTGAGCGTGCTCAGCCCTGCATGGTAGATCATGCTGTCTCCTGCTCCCCGACTCCACTTGCTTCCTAGACCCACAGATCTTGGGAAACAAGGGAGGGGGAGTGATCCTGCCTGCAGAACTGAGCTCACTCAGCACTTCATGGAGGATTGAACTGTCCCTCCCCCCCCCCACACACACACCTTGTTTCCCAAGACCCACAGGTGTTGGGAAGTTAGGGAAGGGGAGCAATCCTGCATGAGGAACTGAGCTCACTCAGGTTCGCATAGGTCCATTCCGCACTTGCGTTATCGACCTAAGTTCGAGCTGCATTCGACCTAAGTACTTGGCACAGCCACTGGGATCAACGTGGTTTTGTACCAGCTTCGCCCCGTGTAACGGTCAAATTTCCGACTCCAGTTGGGAACTACTACTTTTTCAGGGAACCACGCTCGAACTTAGCTCAATTCCAGTAAAGTGCGGAATCTCTGGTGCCAGGAGTCCCCCATTCAGCCAATCACAGCGGGCATGCGTACAGCTGGCCAATCAAAAAACGCCACCTTCGTCCCTCCATTCCTGTGGCAGTTTTTTTAATAACGTGTGTGGGGATAGAAGGAACATGGCCGTAGAACAGTAGCCAATCGGAACGGAGCGGTGAAGAGGCACAGGATGATTCCGCCCTCTGAGCTGGGATCAAGCTGGTTGCAGTGGGGAACAACAATGGCTTCGACCTAGGTTAGTTCTCTTCTCAGGGAACTGGGTCGAACCTATTTTACTCGTGTGTGGAATCGCCCATAAAGATCTACCCCGCCCCCCATGGTTTCCCAAGCCCACTTTGACTTGGGAAATGACTGTGGAGGGGAGGGAAATTTAATGTTATTCAGCTTTTTCTGCCCCAAGCGTATTCAGCTTTACAAATATGCCTGGGATTCATTATGGTTTTTAAAAAGCTGAAAATAGCCAACATG
The DNA here is from genome assembly GCF_021028975.2 of Sphaerodactylus townsendi. NCBI lineage: Eukaryota > Metazoa > Chordata > Lepidosauria > Squamata > Sphaerodactylidae > Sphaerodactylus > Sphaerodactylus townsendi. The sequence continues at coordinate 73,946,334 of NC_059435.1, read as the reverse complement.
ACTGGGGTGTGTGTGTGTGTTTCCTGTGATTCTCATTCACTGAATCACCAAGCTTAATAAGTACAGTAAATAAACACCTGTTGTTTGTTTACATGTTCTGTTTATACTAGTTTGGATTATTTTTTATTTTAATTCATTTTTATTCATTTGATACCAATGCACTGTTCTTTCTGTTGCGAAAAGCACTTAGTGCTGTTTAAGTATACTGCCTGCCCATTAAACCCATTCAACAAAATCTGTAAAGAGCTCTGAACTGTTGAAATGTATTGTGATTTGATGGGATTTTATCCTCATCGAAGAAGAAGAGTTGGTTTTTATTACCCCCCCCCCCTTCTCACCCTTAAAGAGTCTCAAAGTGTCTTACAAACACCTTCCCTTCTCCACACAATTGGCACCTTGTGAGCAGTGGTGGGATTCAAATTATTTAACAACTGGTTGTTCGCAAGCGCTATTTTAACGACCAGTTCTGCCGAAGTGGTGCGAACCGGCTGAATCCCACCACTGCTTGTAAGGTAGGTGGGGTTGAGAGAGTTCTGAGAGAACTGTGACTGGCTCAAGGTCACCCAGCAGGCTTCCCGTGGAGGATCAGAGAAACAAACCCTGTTGACCAGATTAAAGTTCGCTGCTCACGTGGAGAAGCAGGGAATTAAGCCTGGTTCTCTAGATTGTCTCTAGGAAATCTTCCAAAGAAGCTGAATGAACTATAGTTCCATTTATTTACGGCTGCAAGGGCCATAATTGCATCCCATTGGAAAACTAAAAGAGATCTTAACACAGAACTCTGGTGGGGGGGAGGGAGTTAGAGAATATGCTACAATGGCCAAAATAACAAATCTGTTAACCAGACGGTCAAAAGAAAAAATTGATGGGAAATGGCAACTGTATGTCTCATGTGAGACTGAGGCTGTTTCCACATGGCCACGATGGGGGTTGGGTTGGTGTACATGACGCCGACCCAACCCCCCCGGGACCGTTCGCACAAACGGTCCCGGTTGCGGTGGGGAAGACGGCATCACCGAGGCCAGGGGACCATTCCAGCATTGCAGGGCAGGGGAGGCGTATCCCCAGGCCTCGGCGACGCACCGGACGGCCGCAGAGACAGTAGGTCGACCGGTCACAGGGGGGAGGGATGGCGCCTTCCAGCCACTGCCGTTCACACGGCAGCAGCTGGAAGTCGCCGTTTTCCATAAACCTCGCTCGGGAAGCGAGGTCGGAAAACGGCGGCTTCGCACCACTCGGGAGGCACAAGGGTGTGCAGCTGCACCCCCCGTGTGAACAGCTCCCTGGGGACGGCGTTTTTGCCATCCCCAGGGCGCTGTTTATGGCCCGTGCGGAAAAAGCCCGAGACTGCAAGAATAATAATAGTAAGAATATTAATTTGTTATTGATTAAGATATAAGTAACTGCTAGTAAATACTCAACGGCAGTGTTGGAATTAAATGTTAGATGGTAAGGAATTAAAACTATGTCATGTTCTCTCTGAATGATATTAGTGTTGTGATTTAAAGATCCAGTGTGTTGGAGTTAACACATACATAGTTCATAGGTAGCTGTATTTTCTGTTTCCTTCTATCTTTTCTTTTCTATTTTTGAATTATCTAAGAAAATCAATAAAAAAATACTATTTTTAAAAACCTGTTTTTCTAGATTACAGTCTACCCTGTTGCCACAACTATTGGCATTTCAATGTATTGTAGAAGGCTTTCACGGCTGGAATCACTGGGGTGTTGTGTGTTTTCCGGGCTGTGTTGGCATTTCACCTGAAATGCATAACTCTTTTGAAAGTTTGAGCACTCCTCTCTAATGAAATCTGTAACTTCCAGCTGCAGGCTAATTATGCCTCTCTTTTTATTTTATCCTTCTGGAACCCGTGACACATTGCGAACTGTCCCTTTTTTTCATTCATTAGCCCAGCCAGGAGCCTTTCTAAAAGCCATAATTGAGCCAATCAGCCGCCTTTTCCCGTTGCAGACCGTGAGTTGTTTGCCATGTCATCTATACAAAAGAGCCATGGTTCTCATCCTGTAGCATCTGTAGACCTTCTGAAATACCTTTTTAATTATGGTGATTCTGCTTGTGACACAGTAATAACCTCTCTGCTGTCACTAGCAGAACAATTCAATTTTGTGTGTCTGTGTATATATACGTATGAGATGCCTGAATTAGAACCTCAATTAGGTAGGACCATGTTGGCGCTTGTTCTTTCTGCCACAAGTTTCACATCAGTTGTTGTTGTTGTTGTTGTTGTTGTTGTTGTTGTTGTTATTATTATTATTATTATTATTATTAATTAAATTTAATAGACTGCCCTACCCCCGAAGGGCTCAGGGCGGTTACAAAACAATCAACATTTGAACACAGCTAATATCTTCAATTAAAACAATAAATAAATTAAACATTAAAACACTAGCAGCAGTAATCTTCCACATTAAAATAGGTAGATGATGATGTCCGGCATTAACCCCCCAGGAGGGGACTGGCTGATATTCAGTCAGCAGGTGACAAAGCTGTCAGGAGCAACAAAGAAGGGCGGACTCAGTGGCCAGCCTCACCAAAGGCCCGGTGGAACAGCTCGGTTTTACAGACCCTGCGGAACTCCCCGAGGTCCCGCAGGGCCCTGACAGATGGCGGAAGAGCGTTCCACCAAGCAGGGGCCAGGGCCGTAAAAGCCTTGGCCCAGGTAGAGGCCAGCCGCATCATGGAGGGACAAGGGACCACCAGTAAATTTGTCTCTGCCGAACGGAGAGGTCGACTCGGGACATATGGGGTAATGCGGTCCCGCAGGTATGAGGTTAAGTCCCGCAGGTACTTTTGGTTAAGTACAAGATTTGCACCCCAACCCAGAGTGCATGGTGCTCAGGGACACTGTCATGTTCACACTGGGGAGGGGGGGGAGTGTCTCTCCTTTCTGTCTGACCTTGAATTCTCTAAAGCATGAATGGGATCTTGCTTTTGGGCCTTACTTCCTGATCATTAATTTCCCATCAAGTCACGGCTGACTTACAATGACCCTATAGCAGTGGTGGGATCCAAAATTTTTAGTAACAGGTTCCCTCGCCAGCCCCGCTCAGCAAAGGGGGCAGAGGCGTACCTAGGCACACCTGAGCCCTGGGCAAAACCTGAGTTGGATGCCCCCCATGGGCAGCCACCCCACCACGACCCCCCCAAATTTTTTTGCACCAGGTCATTTCTAAATCATCATCACATTTATAGAAAATGCCCCAACTCACAAATCTGAACACAGCAATGGTGAAACACCCAGGTTCTTTGATAGAGACTGCTGAGACAAAAGGTACAACAGGCTGAGAATCCATGAATTGCAGTACCTGAAAGGGATTAACCCAGTTCAGGGAGTTACATTATTAGTCACAATTGCTATATGGGACCTTCACGTTCAAAGGCAGTACGCCTCTCGGGGAGGCGAGGGCGTGGAGGTGGAAAAGCGGACTCCATTAGTAAACCCCCTCTTGGCACACACAAATCATTGTTACCCACTCTCGGGAACTGGTGAGAACCTGCTGGATCCCACCTCTGCCCTATAGGGTCTTCAAGACAAGAGACATTCTGAGGTGGTTTGCAATTGCCTGCCTCTGCATAGCAACTTTGGACTTCCTTGGTGGTTTCTCATCCATGCACTAACCATCCATGCACTAACCATGCACTAAAGGGCTGACCTTGCTTAGCTTCTGATACCTGATGAAATTGAGCTAGCCTGGGCTATCCAGGTCAGGTTTCTCCTACTCTTAAACCTCCTCTTATTGTTGCCATATGCAATTCTGTTCATCAAGGGCTCCTATATCCACCCCCCGCCCCCGCAACTTTGTCAGAGCTAGCTAAATCCCAGAGCATTAGGATGGTTCCTGGTTCTTGAAATCACCACCACATGCAAACTAGCATAGCCGACATGATAGCCATGTATTGTCGAAGGCTTTCACGGCCGGAATCACTTGGGTGCTGTGTGGTTTCCGGGCTGTATGGCCGTGTTCTAGCAGCATTCTCTCCTGACGTTTCGCCTGCATCTGTGGCTGGCATCTTCAGAGGATCTGATGTTGGAAAAGCAAGTGGAGTATATATCTGTCCAGGGTGTGTGGGGAGTGTCCAGGGTGGGTGGGGAAACCTTGTCTGTGAGTAACAAAGGCGGCAACCAGGTCAATAGTTGAGGGCATCTGAATAGAATGGTTACTCTAATACAGAAATCAGAAGGGCTGCAAGACCAAGAACAAGCCACATGAACAAAGATAAAGAGCCATCTAGAGGGAAAGTGTTCTTACCATACATCAAGGGAACCACTGATCGCATAGGAAAACTGATGAAGAAGCACAACCTACAAACAATCTACAGACCCACTAAGAAAATTCAACAGATGCTACGTTCAGCAAAGGATAAGAGGGATCCTCTAGCTACTGCAGGAGTCTATCGTGATGCCATGCAAGCTGTGGACAAGTCTACATAGGAACCACTAAACGCGAGCGCCACTGGTGACACGTGACAAAGAACACCGAAAGGCACCCGCCACTGCAGACTATTTCAGCCAGAAAACTGGAAGGTAATAGCAGAACATATGATAAAACCAACCTTGACATAGAATAATATTTGAAAAAACAGAAATTCTGGACCACTCTTGAAAGCCACTTCACGTCAGATCATACAGAGAAGCAATTGAAATCCATAAAGCACATTACGGACACCTTTTAGCCAGGAAGGGAAGAAACTCCGACAATGAACAGAACTTGGCTGCCAGTGTTGAAAAATACTAGGGTCAAGACTGTGTCAAACCAGTTCCACACAAACACAGGATGACCATAGACAAAAGAAACAAAGGCCAGGATACTTCTATTCAGATGCTCCCACCAGCGGACCTTTGCTATCTACAGGTGGGGGTTACTCCCAGGCTATAGGCCTCATTGTTACTCTCATACTTCTATTCAGATGCCCCTCAACTATTGACCTGGCTGCCGCCTTTGTTACTTACAGACAAGGTTTCCCCACTCCACCCTGGACACTTCCCCCCCCCTACTACACCCTGGACAGATATATACTCCACTTGCTTTTCCAACATCAGATCCTCTGAAGATGCCAGCCACAGATGCAGGCGAAACGTCAGGAGAGAATGCTGCTAGAACACGGCCATACAGCCCGGAAACCACACAGCACCCAAATGATAGCCATGTTTAGATATGTGAAGGGATGCTATGTTGGTGAGGGAGCAAGTTTGCTTTCTGCTGCCTCAGAGACTTGGACACGGAGTGATGAGTTCAAGGTGAAGGAAAAGAGATTCCACCTAAACATCAGGAAGAACTTCCTGACAATAAGGGCAGTTCGACAGTGGAGTTTACTGCCTAGGACGGTGGTGGAGTCTCCTTCTTTGGAGGTTTATAAAGATAGGCTGGATTGGCCATCTGTCAGGAGTACTTTGATGGTGTGTTCCTGCATTGCAGGGGGTTGGACTCGATGGCCCTTCTTGGGGTCTCTTCCAACTCTATGATTCTATGATTTTTTGTTTGTGTCCTTGGCTTTCTTCCATTTCCCCCCCCCCAATGGTTTTTATTGACCACTCGACCTCGACCTCTGGATCTTGAGCAAGTATAAGTCACCAGGGAGGCCCAGAATTTCACGCTGAACGTGCTCGGCAAATTTAGCACGTCCAAATGGGATGATCCGATGTGAATATTCGGCAGTCACGAACGTCGCTCAAAACCACTTAGATGAATGCTGAACCGTAGGGTTTTTTTTTTTAAACCCGGTATTTATCCATGATTGATTGGTATGCTGTGTGACTGAGTCAATTGTCTACGAAACAATTGCCTGCTAATTGGAGCAGGGTGTGGGACTCTATCAGGCCGTGGGAGAACAATCGTGCGCAAAAAGTTGACGGTTGTGAACTGCCGCGTTCAGAAGGAATAGCTGCCTCAAAGTGCTCGGCAGCCACAAACAGGTTGATAAACAGACAAACTGTCAACCGAAAAATCTGCTCACCATTTGTGACGTGTCACACGATGGGAGTGTAACCCCCATGCTCAGAATGGGTTGACCCTGAAAGGGGTGGAGACTCAAAGCAGCAGAAGGCTGCAGAGCTCATGTAGTTTGGAGGAGACAAGGCTACCAGACTCGGACCTGCCTGTGGTTACATAAGCTCTTAGCACCTTGTTAATTCCAGCGGTTCAGCAATATTGTTGGGAACCAGTGGAAAGGTAGTTGTTTGTTTATAGTTATACAATGTTGGAGTTTATTGTTTCAGGGTTTTCTTTATGTTTGTAATCGGTGAGAGTTCTCCTGGAAACCTTTCATCATAGCTCAATTCCTCAGCTCATCAAGCCCTTTCAGGGATGTAAGTCCACCTGGCAGCCAGCCCATTGTAAAGAGGTTAATTGGACTTGGCAGTATCAGTAGACTGTAACTAGAAGGACTTGAAAATGCAACCTGAACAGGACCCTGACGTGTGATGTTAAATGTTGATGTTATATGTTATATGTTAAGAAAGTAAACCATTTTGTTTTTAAAATTTGTTGTTGCAAACTCATTCCAAGTTCTGCCCCACAGAACCCACAGATAGAGGTTACAGGAGCAGAACAGGTCAATGAAGGGTCAGCAGGTTTTTTTGGCCTGTGAGAACCTCTGGAATTCTGACACAGCAGGGAGGGCAAAGCCTTAAAACATCTGCCACAACACAGCTGTTGCAATAGGTAAAATGGCAGCGGCGGCTCACCTTCCTTCACACCGCGAAGATCCTTGCATTGTGGCGGCAGCTTCCATCAGAGCAGCAGTTTAAACATCTCCGCAGCCAATCAGATCTCCAGCAGCCGATCCGAAGCCTTGCTGGGCAAAAGCCCCACTTGGTCCCACCTCCTTTCTAAAAAGTTTGGAGGGTTCCAAGAAAATTTGTGGTGGGTTCAATAGTGTCCACGCGGGCCACGTTGAGGACCGCTATGTTAGAGCATCCCAGAGTCCACCCCACTTACACTGCCCCTTATTTGTTTAACATGGTGGTCTTCAAGCTTTCTAGATCCAAAATCCACCTTTACGTGCAGAACCTGAGACCCACTGAGTTGCAACTATAGGGCAGGGACTATTGTGACATCACAGTCACTTGGGAGGAGCACTGTCTTTGGTAAAAAGGAGTCCACTCTAGCTTTGTTAAGAGAACATTAATAGAATCATAGAGTTGGAAGAGACTCCAAGGGCCATCAAATCCAACCCTCTGCAATGCAGGAACTCACAATCACAGCACACCTGACAGATGGCCACCCAGCATATGTTTAAAAACTTCCAAAGGAGACTCCACCACACTCCGAGGTAGTGCATTCCACTGTTGAACAGCCCTTACTGTCAGGAAGTTCTTCCTAATGTTTAGGTGGAATCTCTTTTCCTGCACCTTGAATCCATGATTCCATGACCTAGTCTCGGAGGCAGCAGAAAACAAGCTTGCTCCGTCTTCGACTTGGCATCCCTTCAAATATTAAACATGGCTGTCATGTCACCCTTTAACCTACACTTCTCCAGGCCAAACATCCCCAGCTCCCTAAGCCTTTCTTCGTAGGGCATGGACTCCAGACCTTTTACCATTTTGGTGGCCCTCCTCTGGACACGTTCCAGCTTGTCAATATCCTTCTTGAATTGTGGTGCCCAGAACTGTACACAATATTCCAGGTGAGGTCTAACCAATGCAGAATAGAGAGGCACAATTATGTCCCTTGATCTTGACACTACACTCCTATTGATACAGCCCAGAATCACATTGGCTTTCTTCAAAGACAGTGCTTTGACTGGGAGTTGGACCTGATGGCTCTTGGGTCTCTTCCAACTCTATGGTTCTAGGATATAAAGCTGGAAAACATACAACATAAGTTAGCATGGAAACTGTAGGCCTGTGGAGGAGAGAACCTCACAAAGGTCTTGGAAAGAAGTGGGGCTTGTAGTTGAAAGCAGGTGTAACCTCAGCTTGTGGGGCAGAACTCGGAATGAGTTTGCAACAACAAATTTTAAAAACAAAATGGTTTACTTTCTTAACATATAACGTATAACATCAACATTTAACATCACATTTCAAGGTCCTGTTCAGGTTGCATTTTCAAGTCCTTCTATTTACAGTCTACTGATACTGCCAAGTCCAATTCTTCTTTGCAAGTGGGCTGGCTCCTGGAGACTCCAAGGGCTTGATGAACAGGATTGAACATGATGAAGGTTTCCAGGAGAACTCTCACCCATTACAAACATAAAAAGAAGCCCTGAAACAATAAACTCCAACATTTACAACATAGCAAAAACAAACTACCTTCCCACTAGTTCCCAACAACATTGCAGTTACCTTAACAAGGTGTTAAGGGCTTATAGAAATCAAGGTCCGAGTCTGGTAGCCTCGTCTCCTCCAAACTACATGAGCTCTGCTGCAGCCTCTTGCTGCTTTGACCCTTTCTGGGTCAACCCATTCTGAGCATGGGGGTTACACAGGCATGATCTGGGTTTCTGGGGGTTCGTAGGTTGAGCTATCCATGGCAGAAGAGAGTGGGAGTCTGCTTTATTACACTTAATTGATTGAACAAACTGACCAAACATTTGACGAGAAGTTCCTCACTTCATGTATGGAATGAGAGCAGAGCACATTTCCCCGCAGGGCTATATTTAGCATACTGGTCCGAATTCTGTGACTGAAGCATATGGGACCATTTTTAAAGTGAAGCTACTTATTAATAAAGCTTTTGGCACTTATATTTAGCTCTTCATAAGGTACCAGATTTCTGCCATCTGGCACGTTGAGATTTTTAAAAAACCCGTTTATTTGACAATCGTTTTAATACTGAAGAGATGTCAAAAAGAAGAGGAGGAGGAGGAGGAGGAGGAAGAGTTGGGATTTATACCCCCCCTTTCTCTCCTGTGAGGAAACTCAAAGGGGCTTACAATCTCCTTTCCCTCCCCCTCCCCTCACAACAGATACCCTGTGAGGTGGGAGGGGCTGAGAGAGCTCCGAGAAGCTGGGACTAGCCCAAGGTCACCCAGCTGGCGTGTGTGGGAGTGCACAGGCTAATTTGAATTCCCCAGATAAGCCTCCTCAGCTCAAGTGGCAGAGCGGGGAATCAAACCCGGTTCTCCAGACCAAAGTGCACCTGCTCTTAACCACTACACCACTACTGGCTCTTCACCTGAAGTGTCAGAGTTGGACACCTCTGCTCTAGTCTGACAAACTAAATTTGTTTCCTCGGTCCGGCTCACGAAGCTGCTTTGAGACTCCTCCTGGTTGAGAAAAGAAGGGTATAAATCCACACTCTTCTCTACTTCTTCTTTACTTCTGCATCCCCTTTCCAGACATTTGTGAGGTAAGTACTGGGTAAATCAAGTTTGCTGCCTTCATTAAAATCTCCTCTCCCTCCTCTCTCTGCCTCACAAGTCTCACCTGGCATAGAAGTTTCAACTCTTCATCCTCCAGCAAACTCATTTCGAAAGGAGCACGAGACGAGATTTTTAATTATAGCAGCACTATGTTGCTTGGTGGATTTCTCATCGAAGCAAATGTGATCTCCCAATCGTTGTCCTTTCTAATTCTGTCCTTTCAAAGCACCTTTTCTTCACTCCGTTGCCGTCAATGTCACAATTATACCATTTGATTATGTCCCTTCCTCCTGGATTTGTTGCTTTTCAGGGCATAAAATAGCACCACAGCCCAGGACCCAATCATATATAAATAGCTGTTTCCTTGCTACGAGGAGCTGGGGATGTTTAGTTTGATGAAGAGAAGGTTGAGAAGTGACATGATATAGCCATGTTTAGATATTGAAGGGATGTCATGTTGGTGAGGGAGCAAGCTTATTTTCTGCTGCTCCAGAGTCGAGGACCAGGAGTAATGGGTTCGAGGCAGAGGTGGGATCCAGCAGGTTCTCACAGGTTCCCGAGAGTAGGTGACTAATTATGTGTGTGTGCCGAGAGGGGGTGACTAATGGGTGATTTTGCCACGTGATTTTTGCCTTAGTTACGCCCCTCCTCTCAGCAGCAGTGCGCAGAACTTGAAGCAGTCTAGCAGGAGGTACACCGGCGTGCGTGGCAGCCTGCGCCTGCGTGCATTCGTTTCCCACCCAAGGACTGGCGCAGCAGCTGCGTCCTTGCCACAGCCCCGCCCAGGAATGCCCTGCCCCCAGAATGCCAAGCCACGCCCCCATCGTGCCCTGCCCAGCCCCATTGGCGCTACGCCACAGTTTTAATCCCACCACCATGGGAACCTGTTACTAAAATTTTTGGATCCCACCACTGGTTCAAGGTGAAGGAAAAGAGATTCCACCTAAACATCAGGAAAAACTGTTAGGGCTGTTCAACAGCGGAGTGCACTGCCTCAGAGTGTGGTGGAGTCTCCTTATTTGGAGTTTTTAAAAGAGAGGCCGGATGGCCATCTGTCAGGAGTGCTTTGATTGTGTGTTCCTGAATTGCAAGGGGTTGGATTTGATGCCCCTTGTGGTCTCTTCCAACTCTATGATTCTCTGAGGTGGAGATTGACAGACAGAAAATGGTGGAGTTATTCTTGCAATAAAACTTCCCTCCCCTCCCCCCCACCAGAAATTTTAATGGACAATTCCCTGGCCAGCGAAAAGGAGGTGTCGAGCTGGCCGTCCTCCTTAGAAGACAGGAAAACTTTCACCTTGTAGGGCATTGTGATTCACACACACACCGCCCACCAGCTGCCCTTGTCCTGAAAGGACAAACAGACAGCCATTGGCAAAGACACCCAAAAAGCAGCGTCTCGTTAAAGCTACAGCTACAGATTTTTTAAAAAACGGTGATGCACAGGTGTAATTTCCCGTGTGGAAACGGCCTTTAATATCACAGAACTGACTCACAGAAAATCTTCACCACTATTGGCTAACCGGGATCCTTTCAACTTATTTGCTTGCACTCACATGACACCGGAATAGCTGGCCACTTGTGTGGAGAAGTGTATTCTTTAGATTCGGATTGCTTTCTTTCAACCACGAGAATGTGAACTGAGGCCCCTTCCGCACATGCAAAATTATGCGTTTTCAAACCACTTTCATAACTGTTTGCAAGTGGATTTTGCTATTCCGCACAGCTTCAAAGAGCACTGAAAGCAGTTTGAAAGTGCATTATTCTGCATGTGTGGAATGAGCCTATATCTACTTGAATAAATGTAAATTTTACTTTTTTGCAATTACTTTTGGGGAGCACTGATTTTACTGCACTCAATATCATGCTTCCATGACTGGGCAAACTCTTCTATTTTAATCAATATACCCCACTCTTTCCCCCAGTTCTGAGATGTTTTCACTTCTTGAAATCTCATAAACGGACAGATGTCAAGGACTGTTCAATGACAGATACCATTGCGTGTCACCAATCATACATTGTCAGAGATGAAAGGCTTTTCCACATCAACTTTAAAATTCAATACCAAGGCATACCACCAAGGCATGCCACCTAATAGATGCTCGGATACCAGATATGGTGACACACCCACTACCGCTACTCTTAAACATCATCAGTCAAAAATTGAGTGCTGAAATAAAATAGCAGAAGATGTCAAATAAAAAGATGTTTGAAAAATGCTGGGCACGTATATGAGTATTCGGCAATAGGAGAATATTCGATACTAACATTCCCAACAGAACTGAAAGTCGAACTTTTGAAAGAAGGCCGATACCAGGTCTACATTGCCGAGGGTAGCAAATGCAAAAGTGGTGAAGAAACCATCCCATGTTTCAGAAAAGAACCCACTCAAGCCAAAATACTGCGAATTTCTTTTTCATCCTGAGTGCTAAGTTGGGGGAAAGGGGGGGATTGCGTTATCTTGAAGACAGCCTTGAAGGAGCAGCAGTGGTGTAGGAGGTTAAGAGCTCGTGTATCTAATCTGGAGGAACCGGGTTTGATTCCCAGCTCTGCTGCCTGAGCTGTGGAGGCTTATCTGGGGAATTCAGATTGGCCTGTACACTCCCAAAAAAGCCAGCTGGGTGACCTTGGGCTAGTCACAGCTTCTCGGAGCTCTCTCAGCCCCACTTACCTCACAGGGTGTTTGTTGTGAGGGGGGAAGGGCAAGGAGATTGTAAGCCCCTTTGAGTCTCCTGCAGGAGAGAAAGGGGGGATAGAAATCCAAACCTCCTCCTCCTCCCTCCTCCTCCTCCCTTCCCTCCCTCCCTCCCTCTCCTCCCTCCTCCTCCTCCTCCTCCTCCTCCTCTTCTTCTTCTTCTTCTTCTTCTTCTTCTTCTTCTTCTTCTTCTTCTTCTTCTTCTTCTTCTTCTTCTTCTTCTTCTTCTTCTTCTTCTTCTACTGAACCGGTGCAAACCGACGGAATCCCACCACTGGCCCCAGCCCTTCGGAACAACCTCCCCAGAAAAAGCTTATCATACAACATCTCTGCACTGTTTGTCCATATAGTTCAAATGTTTCAGAAAGTCTTCCATGAGGTCGGCTAGCTGGTTTGGCTTCTCTGTCTAATCCACTCCTCCAGCCGCAGTGGGTTTGTGATCGAATTTCTGCATTGCCTTTGGTATTCCTCGTAAAACGCTGTTCTGTATTTTTGGTAGGAATGTGCTTTGTAACTAATAGCAAGAGTAACAACAACAAGAAGAAGAATTACGAAGGTTATGATGCTCACCCGTGGGGGCTTGGTGAGCACTGGGGCTTGCCGAAGGGGGACTGCTGAGCTTACAAGGTGCAGGCGAGAGGCGGGACTTGGTTGCTGGGAATCGTCAGGGGAGTCTGGAAAGGGACAGACTCTCGTTCTGCCGCGAAAGATGCTGCTAACTTTTTGCAGCTTGCTCTTCTCTCCGGTAAGTGAATTCTGCTTTGATTTTTCGAGGGGGAGAATGAATAGGGAGCCTTTAGAAGGTGGGAGGGCCATGCATGCGTGCCAGGTGTCTGCTTAAGACTTTTGCAAATTACCTCTGACCCTCTGCCACTCTCTCAATCAGGATATTTCAAAACTAGTTCTAAAAAATCCCTTTTATCCTCATCTCGGTCCGCTTCTTTTTTTAATGAAGTGTACAGCTCCTGTGTCGGTTTTGGACTGTTCCACATTTTTTAAGGGCACAAATATGCGATTTCGACTGATGGATGCAGAAGTTGTGTTCGCTACGGGTTAATTAACGCAAGAATGCTCAGGTGTATACATGCGATGACAGCAGCCCGGGAGCTCATAGACCCCTTTTGTTCCTACATCCACATCTGGGCTTTTCCGGCGGCTTCTCCTTTGTAGAGAGAAACCTTTGACAAACGGGTCAGGATCCAGAAATGGGTGATAGCTCAGTTTAAGAACACGACCAGCCTCTTGTTTTCATTTTGTTTAAAAACTAGATGGGGCTCTTTTTTTTAAAAAAAAAAAGGAGGAAGGGATGGGAGAGAGAGAAGCAGAAGGAAACGAGACAAGAAAATAAAGATTCTCTCCCCTTTGCAGATTGGAAACAGGTCCTGAGATGTTTGATATGTTGTGATCGTGAATTCAGTTTCAAATGTTACTTTTGGCCATACCTACGTCTGTTTGGAGATGATTTACAACTGAATTCTCTCTCTCTCTCTCTCTCTCTCTCTCTCTGGCCCCTTCTGCACATGCAAAATAATGCATTTTCAAACCACTTTCACAACTGTTTGCAAGTGGATTTTGCCATTCCGCACATCTTCAAAGAGCATTGAAAGCAGTTTGAAAGTGCATTATTCTGCATGTGCGGAATGAGCCTGAGTGTGTCTGTGTGTGTGTGTGTGTGTCTCTCTCTCACACACACATTCATACATACATAATACTTTAGTATCTCAATTTTACTTCTTTTGGGGGGGTTGAAATTTCACATCTCTGTGCTTTTTGTCCTTTGCGGGTCAGATGGGCTGAGTTTCTCTTTTTCCGTTATAATGCCACATTGATCCATCAGTTCCACAGCATTTAAAGGCTGGATCTGAGAGGGTTTTCTGAATAAAAACCCGGAGCATTTGATCATTTCTATCCAAACTGTGGCAGCAGTCTATAAAATACAACTTGTTTCGGAGGTGGTTTGAGAACCGGAGGCTTAAGAAATCACGCCAACGGTGATTAAGACTTTGTAAGGAAGAGGAGTGCTGAAAACATGTATTTCCTGGGAACATTTGGTGTTTGAAAGCAGAACGCTGTGACATTTGAGATTTTTGTTTTTTGAAAATTATTTGGCCAAGATTCAGCTGTTGTCACAAAAAAATGCAAGTTTCACTTTCTCTCTCTTAGTGCACACCACGCACACACACCGCCCCATTTGCCACAGCAGAAATTCACAATGACAAAGAAAGGCACACACACACACCCCAAAAAGCACCTTACAAATTTGGATCTTGTGGTGAGGAATTTTTCCCACACATTAGAAATGTGAGATTTTGGATTCCGATATACAATATGTGGAAAAAGGGAGACGAGTTTGGATTTATACCTTTCCCTTCTCTTCTGTAAGGAGATTCAAGGTGGCTGGAAAAACTACTTCTCCTTCTTCTGCACACAACAGACAAAGTTGATAGGCAGGTGGGGCTGAGAGAGTTCTGAGGGAACTGTGACTCAGCACAGGTCACCCAGCAGACTTTAGGTATACCCTGTTTCCCTGAATATAAGACATCCCCCCAAAATAAGACATAGTAGAGGTTTTGCTGAAGTGCAAAATATAAGGCATCCCCCGAAAGTAAGACATAGCAAAGTTTTTGTTTGGAAGCATGCCCGACGAACAGAACACAGAAAAATAAGACATCCCCCGGAAATAAGACATAGCACAACTTTGGGAGCAAAAATTAATATAAGACACTGTCTTATATTCGGGGAAACACGGTAGGAGCATGGAAACAAATCAAGTTCATCAGATAAGAGTCCGCCACGCATGTGGAGGAGTGGGGAATCGAACCTGGTTCCCCAGATGAGAGTCCACCATATGTGCATGAGTCAGCAGCGGTTGTTAATGGTGGGGGTCCAGTTCTCACCGCTGAACATTGCTAAAGAGTGGTGGGATCCCTTGACGGAGGGTGTGTGTCAAGAGAGGGTGACAGGGCTATGACCGCATCACTGTTCAGGAATACAGCCTCCAAATAGATAGCAGAACTTGATGCTGGCAAGAACTGGTCTTTTCAGCATGGTGTCGTGGTAAAGAGCAGTAAGACTCTAACCTGGTGAACTGGATTAGTTTCACGTGCTCCTGCACATGAAGCCTGCTCGGTGACCTTGAGCCAGTTATAGTTCTATCAGAATTCTCTCAGCCCCACTGACCTCACAAGGAGGAGGAGGAGGAGGAGGAGGAGGAGAAGAAGATGTTGTACTGTTGTCTATGCCAATAAAGGCTTGCTGCTGTTGCTGCTACTGCAAAGAAGAAGAAGAAGAAGAGGAGGAGGAGGAGAAGGAGGAGGAGGAGTTTGGATTTATATCCCACTTTTCTCTCCTGTAAGGAGATTCAAGGTGGCTTACAAGCTCCTTTCCCTCCCTCTCCCCACAACAGACACCTCATGGGGCAGGTGGGTGCTGAGAGAGTTCAGAAAGAACTGTGATTTGCCCAAAGTCACTCAGCAGGAATACCCAAATTTTTAATACCTATTATAAGTGTGATAACTTTAGTACGTATTATAATTTTAATACGTATTCTCACAATACTAGAACTAGGGGGCATACATTGAAATGCTGGGGGGAAGAATTAGGACTAATAAAAGGAAACACTTCTTCACGCAATGTGTGATTGGTGTTTGGAATATGTTGCCACAGGAGGTGGTGATGGCCACTAACAAGGATAGCTTTAGAAGGGGCTTGGACAGATTGATGGAGAAGACAATCTATGGCTCCCAATCTTGATCCTCCTTGATCTGAGGTTGCAAATGCCTTATTTTATTTATTTATTTATTTATTGTATTTGTATACCGCCCTCCCCGAAGGGGAGGGCGGTATACAACTTTTGACTTAGATAATCCTGCGTATTCTTGTATATTTGAATTAACTTGTGCGTATTCTTGTATATTTGAATTAACTTGTATATTTGAATTAACTTGTGACTTAGATAATCCTGCGTATTCTTGTATATTTGAATGAGTCAGGGCATGGGACCATAATAACCGTTCTTACTGAATATTCTTCTTCTATCTCAAGCTCCTGAACTGATATCAGAAGATGGGGCAGATGACCCAACACACACCTGCCCCAGTTTCTCCCCTGCAACCTTCCTTCCAACCCTACACCATATTTATTCTCCTTCAGGTACTGGGAGGGATATGCCCCATTGGGTCTGCTTCCCTCCTGAGCTGCTGGTTGTCTGAAATCGGTTCTGTCTTGCTTTGAGAATTAGTTCTTCCAGGTCCCTTCTGCACATGCAGAATAATATTCATTCATTCATTCATTCATTCATTCATTCATTCATTCATTCATTCATTCATTCATTTCAGAACATAAGAATTAGCCTCACCCCCGAGGATTCAGTCCAGCATCTGATGACTCTAAGTAGCTCACCAGGTGCCTTTAAACAACAATCAGCAAAACATTTCAAATACAAGAATGCAGCTTAATTCATTAAAAACTTAAAACTTTAAAACTTAAATAACAGTTACAGTTACATACCAGTTAAAACAACAAAGTGCCTGATCCAAAGGCCAGCGGAGGAAGGGGATAGGTAGGACCCAAGATGGAAACCAGGGTCCGGTTAATGTACTTTCAACGCACTTTCAATCACTTTGCAGCTGGATTTTACTGTGCGGGATAGCAAAATCAGCTTGCAAACGATTGTGAAAGTGGATTGAATGTGCATTATTTTGCGTGTGCGGAAGGGGCCTCAGTGCAACTTCGAGGGGCTCCATCCAAGAGGTCTCCCTGTTAGCAGTCCCACGGCTGAAGGTATTTTCAGCCGTTGAAGAGATTTTTTTTATCTGTGGGAGGAAAAAGAGATGCACGTGATTGCAAATCTCCTGCTTCTCCCTCCCACGGCTGTGACAGATAACTTCCGTTAGTTTGTTCTGTTGTTATCTCGCGCCCCCCCCCCCCCACGAAAGTCAAGCCACTTCTTTAGCCTCAGACGTCATGGAGAAGATTTACTCTAATGGAGTCATAGAGTCAGTGGGTCCCATAGAGACCATCTAGTCCAACCCCCTGCGCAATGCAAAATCCACATAAAACATCCCTGACAAGTGTTTGACCACCCACTGCTTGAAGACTGCCAGCGAGGGGGAGCTCACCACCCGCCCTAAGCAGAGGTGGGATCCAGCAGGTTCTCACCGGTTCCCGAGAGTAGGTGACTAATTATTTGTGTGTGTTGAGAGGGGGTTACTAATTGGTGATTTTGCCACGTGATTTTGCCTTAGTTACGCCCCTCCTCTCAGCTGTAGCGCGCAGAACTTGAAGCAGTCTAGCAGGAGGTGCACCGGCGTGCGTGGCAGCCTGCGCCTGCGTGCATTGGTTTCCCGCCCAAGGACCGGCGCAGCGGCTGCGTCCTTGCCACAGCCCCGCCCAGGAATGCCCCGCCCCCAAAATGCCCAGCCATGCCCCCATCGTGCCCCGCCCAGCCCCACTGGCGCTACGCCACAGTTTGAATCCCACCACCAGGGGAACCTGTTATTAAAATTTTTGGATCCCACCACTGTCCCTAGGCAGCCAGTTCCACTGCTGAACTAGAGAGCCAGCGTGGTGTAGTGGTTAAGAGCAGGTGCACTCTAATCTGGAGAACCGGGTTTGATTCCCCGCTCTGCCACTTGAGCTGTGGAGGCTTATCTGGTGAACCAGATTGTGCACTCTAACATGCCAGCTGGGTGACCTTGGGCTAGTCACAGTTCTTTCGAGCTTTTGCAGCATAGGGTGTTTGTTGTGGGGCAGGGAGAAAGGGAAAGGAGATTGTTATTTATTTATTTATTTATTTATTTGTTGGCTGGCTGGCTGGCTGGCGGGCGGGCGGGCGGGCGGGCGGTTGGTTGGATTTATAGGCCGCCTCATCCCCGAAGGGCTCAAGGCGGCTCACAACAGACTATACACCAACAATCCATAAAATGCATAATAACAGTCTCATTAAAACAAATCATTAAAATAATCAATTAATTTAAGAGTAGCAGCAATTTACTTTAAAACTAAATAACAAGATTAAGGCAAGCAAATTAACAACAACAGCAGGCGCCCGATCTAAAGGCTGGGAGGGGGAAAATATCAGGGCCCAAGATGGAGCCAAGGCCCTGGCAGGATAGAAATAGGTAGCTTCAGCGGGGGGCGGCAAATCCGCAGCCAGCCTCCCCAAAAGCCCCTTTGAGTCTCCTTACAGGAGAGAAAGGGTGGTGGGGGGGTGAGTATAAATCCAAACTCTTTTCTACTTTTATTGTAAAAAATGTTTTTCCTAATGTCCAGATGGGACTTTTCCATCCATAATACAAGGCGATTTGTCCAAAGGCATCCGGCGAATTTGATGATTTCAACCCGTTTCCCATCTTGACCGAGCCCAATATGCTCGCCGCTGTTCTGTCCAGGTTTCTTCCCCCCCCCCCTCTCATTTGACAAAAAATCCTGTTATCATCATGGCCTCCGTTTGAAAGTTTGACAGGCGCTCTGTTCAGTCGTCGTTGCTATTATCCTTTAAGCAGATGTAGCACTTTTGACAACGATGAACTTTTAATTGCTATGACAGCGGGAATATGCCAAAGCCTGACAGAGACGCTGAAAGGAAGCGTTCCCTTTCGGCAGCAGTCAAGAGAGGAGGTGTCACGATTTGCAGAAGGGGGGGGAGTAGAAGAGGATCTCTGGGGTGACGCCCACCGTAGGTGGCAGGCGGAGACCAGGTGTTTAAGGAAAATCAAAAAGAAACGTGAATTTTTATGGGAGAAAAGGTGGAGGGGAAAGCTGTAGCTCCTGATGCTACTGGCAAGACATGGCCCGTCTCCAAAGAATTCAGAGCCACTGAAAGGTTCTAAAATCCCGTGATTTAGAAAAGTGCAAATTATCTGATCTCCCCCAAGAATGTTGTGGAGAGATCTGCAAATGGTCTTTGCTGACTGATTCTGCCGGACACGTCTGAGACGGACTGAACAGGGACCCAGGAGAATCTTGGCCTATGGTCGCCACATCTCAAAAAGGATATGGAAGAGATAGAAAAAGTGCAGAGAAGGGCAACGAGGATGATTGAGGGACTGGAGCACCATCCTTATGAGGAGAGGCTGCAGCGTTTGGGGCTCTTTAGTTTGGAGAGGAGACGTCTGAGGGGGGATATGATTGAAGTCTATAAAATTACGCATGGGGTAGAAAATGTTGACAGAGAGAAATTTTTCTCTCTTTCCCACAATACTAGAACCAGGGGGCATCCATTGAAAATGCTGGGGGGAAGAATTAGGACTAATAAAAGGAAACACTTCTTCACGCAACATGTGATTGGTGTTTGGAATATGCTGCCACAGGAGGTGGTGATGGCCACTAACCTGGATAGCTTTTAAAGGGAATGGACAGATTTAAGGAGGAGAAGTCGATTTATGGCTACCAATCTTGATCCTCCTTGATCTGAGATTGCAAATGCCTTAACAGTCCAGGTGCTCGGGAGCAGCAGAAGCAGCAGAAGGCCATTGCTTTCACCTCCTGCCTGTGAGCTCCCAAAGGCACCTGGTGGGCCACTGCGAGTAGCAGAGTGCTGGACTAGATGGACTCTGGTCTGATCCATCTGGCTTGTTCTTATGTTCTTATGGGATGAGTCGTTCACACATCTCACACCCATAGAAGAAGAAGAAGAAGGAGGAGGAGGAGGAGGAGGAGGAGGAGGAGGAGGAGGAGGATTTATATCTCCCCTTGCTCTCCTGTAAGGAGACTCAATGTGGCTTACAGTCTCCTTTTCCTTCCTCTCCCCACAACAGACATCTTGTGAGGGAGGTGGGACCAAGAGAGTTTGGAGAGAACTGCGACTGGCCCAAGGTGCGAAAACATATCTGGTTCACCAGATAAGTCTTTGCCATTGGAGGAGTGGGGAATCGAACCCTGTTCTCCAGACTGGAATCCACCTGCTGTTAAGACACTGCAGGCTAAATATAAAAGCTTTGCCTGTTTGACGTCAAATCAAGCTTCGAAACTCAACCCCCTCCCAATGGCTGATTCTGCAGGGGTGTTCCAAAGCCATTTCGGGCTGAATTTCGTGAAGAATGGACACTATTTCCGTTCCTTTTGATTTTCTTGTCAACAGCTTTAAAGGCTTGCGTTTTATTGCTCGTTTTGTAGGTTTGTCTGTATTGTGTACCATTCAGATGCTTTTTACTTGCAATGTTTGGTATTTCTATAAGTGCTGATGTGAATATGTGTGTAAGAACATAGGTTGTGCAAAGATAAATTGGAATTCACTCCAAAATTTGACTCGAGGTGCACCTCAGTAGCAATTCTGAAGCAAGCTCGGAGTAATTGTTGCTCCTTGGTTGTCCAAAGCTAACATCTATTTATTGATTTGGGGTACCTCAATGTTGCCTTGTTAGAGCCCCAGATGAAGCGCCATACCATTAAAAACCACAATATAGAAAACAAACCATTCAAATGCACACAGCATAAAGAGCATCAATAATACAGAAGCAGAAAATTTAAAAGCCAATATGATACAATGACTAATTAAAACCGTTGGTAAAAAAGATGATTTTGGCCTGGTGCGTCAAAGAAAACAAAGCAGATGGCCGTACTAACATTCAATCTATCAATCCCGCAATTTTGGGGGGAAATTCTGAAAACTCAGCATTTCGCTTTAGTCGAAATTCATCAGCAAGCTCTGATTAAAATAGCAGCTTCGGGGATTGATACAAGGTGGCTTTTATTTATTTTATTTTATTTATTTTATTAGACTTATAGGCCGCCTTATCCCCGAAGGGCTCAAGGCGGCTCACAGTATGGCTGTTGAATTGGACAGCAAATCAACAGCATAAACACTAAAATCATTAAAAACCTAAAACCTGAGCAGCAGTTTACCACATTAAAAGCTATAAATTAAACACCCCAATTTATGGCACAAAGTTGTTTAAACAGGCGCCCAATCGAAGGCCAAAGAAAGGAAAAAGAAAAGGAGGAAGTGGGCAGGGCCTGCGATGGAATCAATGCATAAATCAGGCCCGGCCATAATAAGGTGAAAACGGCAGTCTCAATTTCGATTTCAGTTACAGTTTCAATAGGGGGCAGTAGATCCACGGCCGGGCCCCCCAAAGGCCCGGTGGAAAAGCTCCGTCTTGCAGGCCCTGCGGAACTCGTTAAGGTCCCGCAGGGCCCGCACAGCCGGAGGTAAGCCGGAGGTAAGGCTTTAAAAGACGGGGTGTTTGTTAACCATCAGGACTTTGATCTCCAGTAGATCTGCTCTCCCAGGTCTTGGGATACGGATGATATTTTGAGCATCGTGTTAATCAGGTGCTCAACTTCGGTATAATTGTAGGTTAGCTGAAGCTGATTTGTCAGGCATCATTAGCATAATTGTGCGAGATCAAGGAGATAAATATTGAATATGCATCTCTGAGCTGCAACCGTCATTCTGATCCAGCAAGGCAGATCCGTGCACGGAAGCAGCTCTTGTCAGACGGTTCCCTTGCCAAAATTGTTCTTTTCAAAATACTTGCATGACTGCCGTTCTGCCGAGCAGCTCAGAAACCAAGGTGGTCTCGGCTGCATTGTGCGTCCCAACGCACAGCCACAGGAAAGCTCTCCTGTTCCCGGTAATGTCTCACAGCGAAGGGTCGGCAAAGCAGAGACAACAAGCAACCTTGTCTTTTGAATGGATCCTCAGTGAGAAATTGCTCACAAAGCACTTTCACGGTATAATTTAGAACAGGGGTAGGGAACCTGCGGCTCTCCAGATGTTCAGGAACTGTTTGTCAGCCTCATCGGCATGGCCAATTGTACCATGCTGGTAAGCTGATGGAGATATGAACTCCTAATCAGGCTGCACTATTTAGAAGAAGAATTTGGATTTATACCCCACCTTTCTCTCCTGTAAGGAGACTCAATGTGGATTGCAATCTTCTTTCCCTTCCGCTCCCCACAACAGACACCTGGTGAGGTATGTGGGGCTGAGAGAGCTCAGAGAGAACTGTGACTGGCCCAAGATGACCCAGCAGGAATGTAAGAGTGCAGAAACGCATCTGGTTCACCAGATAAGTCTCTGCCACTCAGGTGCATGAGTGGGGAATCAAACCCGGTTCTCCAGATTAGAATCCACCTGCTCTTAACCACTACACCACGCTGGCTCTCAGAAGAAAAATAAGATGTCTGTTGTGGGGAGGGAAAGGCAAGGCATTTGAAAGCTGCTGGGAATAGAATCCAACTCTTCCCCCGTGGCTTAGAGCAGTTTTACGGAAACTATCATATTATGGACTCTCCCAACAACTAATTACCAGCATGAATTATGATAGAGCTAGGGATCTTGTTAAACTTAGAATCATAGATGTCGAGAGGCAACACGACCTGAATAAACTCAAACACCCAATCTTCAGCAAAATAATGCTGAATAAACTTTCAATAATGCCTTATCTTACTTCTTTGTTTAACGTTAACTATCGAAGAGCCTACAGCCTACTCCTCCGTTACAACTCATGCTTCGTCCTAATGCTATACCAACGGGATTTACTTAACAAAGTACCAACTGAGGGCAGAATTTTGCAGTTGTCAAATAGGGAGGTGTTGAAAACTCGGAACACATATTATTTGAATGCTCATACTATGATGAGATAACGTTGGATGCTTCTGTCCTTTGACCACAGACAAACATTCCTTTGGCTAAGAAAAGAAAAGGTTAAAATACTGTTATCAGATGTTACCAATAAAAAATCTAACGTGATTCTCTGTTGCCAAAGTTTGCCTGGATATCAAAGTAAAACTCCAGGAAGGCCCGACAGAGCACTACTGGCTCTGCCAGCTAATCCTTATTACTAATTATTATTAGACTGACCTTCCACTCATTATCTTGAGCTGATGTTCTGAGTTCCTGAGGTCTATTATCTGTATTTTGTTAACTGTTTTAATCTGTATATTTGTAATATCTGTAAATTTTATGATTTTAATTCTTTTGGATCTTGCTGGTCAATGACCGTAAATAAATTATGTATGTATGTATGTATGTAGAATCCAACTCTTCTTCTTCTTCTTCTTCTTCTTCTTCTTCTTCTTCTTCTTCTTCTTCTTCTTCTTCTTCTTCTTCTTCTTCTTCTTCTTCTTCTTCTTCTTCTTCTTCTTCTTCTTCTTCTTCTTCTTCTTCTTCTTCTTCTGTCCCTGAGCCAGGTGATGCCAACTACCCCCCTTCTGCTCACCATTTTCCTCCCACCTCCAACCCAATGGTGGGGCTCAGAAGTTGTACGGCTGGTGGGCAGCTAGCAACCCAAACCAGGTGGTAGAACAGAAATCTCTAGCCTGAGCCTGCAAACCTATTTTCTTCCCATGAGCCAGCTTCTCACTCATTTCCTCAGTCTATCCATTCTTTGGCATAAGACTGTTTTGTGCCTCTTCAGACCAAGGGTTCTGGGGGTGGGGGGTGGGGAGGGGAATACAAACCATAGGCTTACACTGTAATTCTGTTCCTCTTGATTTTTGAAAACCCAGCATGGAAGTATCACAACGGTAAACAATTTCATGCTATTACCTGCCTTGAAAAGCATCTCACGCGGCAAAAGAAGGGGAAAATATTTCTCCAGCCAAACCCCTGAATACGATCTTTTGAAATGTAAATTGGATTGCCCTTTTCAGAGTGATGGTTTTGTAACTGTTGTTGAAAATGGGGCCTTTTGCTTGGTCTGGCAATACACACCCATGCACACACACACACACACGTGTGTGTGTGTGTGTGTGTGTGTGTGTGTGTAAAACATGGACAATGTCCTGGCTGTTCTTTTAAAGTGGGTTCCAACTGTGAAAAAGATTATTTTGGGATGTGGGCATTCCAATATGATAAAAGAAAATAAAAAGAAAATTGCCAATTGTGCAGGTGTACAAAGCAGGAAAGATGACTATTTTGGGCTGGATAAGAGCTCGTGTAGAGGAACCGGGTTTGATTCCCAGCTCTGCCGCCTGAGCTGTGGAGGCTTCTCTGGGGAATTCAGGTTAGCCTGTACACTCCCACACACGCCAGCTGGGTGACCTTGGGCTAGTCACAGCTTCTCGGAGCTCTCTCAGCCCCACCTACCTCAGAGTCACTGTCTTAGAGCTTTATCTCATTTGTTGGCGGGGCATTATTGAAAACAGTCATATGCAAACCATAAGTCTCTTCAACTGTTGCAAAGCAATTTCCCCTCCACACAAGGCTGCATGGAAAACGATTAATCACTCCAATAATCACTCAGCGTGGACAGGAGTGTATCTGTTGAAAATGGCGCTCTGCGCAAGGACTACTGGCTCACCTTGCTTGCCCTTCCCCCCACAACTCCATGTGCAGTTTGGAGCCTACGCACCATTCAATGCTGGGCTCAGGCCCCTTCTGCACATGTGGAATAACGCCCTTTCAATCAGAGGTGGGATCCAGCAGGTTCTCACCAGTTCCCGAGAGTGGGTTACTAATTATTTGTGTGTGCCGAGAGGGGGTTACTCATTGGGTCTGCTTTTCCGTTAGAAATTCCATTAGGTCCAAAAATCATCAAGTCCTGTTGTTTCCTGTGTGGCTGGTTCGCGAAGGTAGAAAACGGGATCATTCTCCCTGTTGTTGGGCTGTTGTAAAAACATGTTTTAGAAATATGGTCAAGTTCCTTGTTTAAGGAAAGTATCCTTCTTTTGATTTCTAGAAACAAAATGAAGCATTTGAAAGTATTAAGTATTTGACAGGCAGTCAATTAGAGGAGAAGTAGTTGTTTCTGTTGGCAGTAGACGAGAGGACTTGCTAGAATGAGTTTAAATTATGGACAGAAAGATACCAGCTGGAAATTAGGAACTTTTTTTTATAGTAAGAGTTTTTTTACAGTAACAGAGAAATTATTAATGCCCCGCCCCCGGAATGCCCGGCCACGCCCCCATCGTGCCCCGCCAGGCCCCATTGGCGCTATGCCACTGTTTGAATCCCACCACCATGGGAACCTGTTACTAAAATTTTTGGATCCCACCGCTGCTTTCAATCCACTTTCGATGCACTTTGCAGCTGGGTTTTACTGTGCGGAACAGCAAAACCCACTTGCAAACATTTGTGGAAGTGGATTGAAAGTGCCTTATTCTGCATGTGCGGAAGGGGTCTCAGTTTTGCTAGGTCCAGCTTTAAACTGCAGGCTTTGAGACTGCAGTCCAAAGCTTGCCCTAGTCAGGCTGAGCTCAGAGGCAGACTGAACAGTTGCTCTGCCCGGCTCCAGCTTTATCCTGCAGGTTCTGCCAGCAAGCCCCGCCTCCAGATGGAGCTTAGGGGTGGAGCCTGCTGTATAAAACTGAGCTGGGCAGAGTGACTGCTCAGTTTGATGCTGAGCTTAGCCTGGCTGGGTCATGCTTCAAAATGCAGGCTTTCAGCTCAGCCTGGCCAGACAGTATTGAACAGGTGCCCCTAGGTCTGGCCAGGTTCAGTGTTCAACCTGCACCCTACCCCCAAACTCCACAGTGACTGCTCAGGGGCTGCGAGGTGTGGGCTGGTGCTTCCCAGGGTACGTGCCCTGCCTTGTCCCACCCTAGATACGCCTTGGAGCACATGCCCCAGTCTTCTGATTGGACAAAAATCAAATGTTTATTTGATGTCCTGGTGAAAACATTGAATCCTTGCCTGGAATCATTAGATGTTATCTTTTAAGAACTTGATTGCAAATCAATATCATTATTCTTCAACTGATTAAGGCCTTTTTCACATTACCATTCTAAACTGGATTTTATCAGGTGTTCCTCCAGTTCCTTGTAAAGTGGTACAGGTATGCGGGTTTCGTACAGCCCATTTCAGTCTGTTAATTATTTTAGGAATCTCTTATCGCAATAAAACTGCTGCTGACATACCTTCATTCAAATGGGTGGGGATGATTAATGTATTGCTTGCCGGCTGTCTGGTCTGAGTTTTATCATCCCTGGATTGTTTTAGGGTCTGCAGCTTGAAATCCTTCAGTCTGCGGCACGTCCACACAACAAGTGGAAACACTTCCACAAAACAATCGCTTCCAGAAAACCATTTCCACAAAACGATCACTATTTTATCTATATATACAAAAATCTATCAGTTCGTTTTTCTGCTGACAAGTAATCTCCCAAACTACTGGACCGATTGCTTTGAAATTTTCACACAACGTCACATTCACGTGCGGCCAGGTTTCCATACTGTTTCCACACCGCCTGTTGTGTACATGTCACAACTGTGCCAGTTATTGTGTACATGCTACACATGTGACAGTTGGAACCACAGTTCTGTTCCGCAACAGCGCCATCTGCTGACCATCTAAGCAACACCCTCGGATACAAGGGAACCAACCATGCCTTCCTTGAAAACCTCCGCCTTATGGAGTGAACGGGATGCGGCGGGCTATCTGCACATGGCCCACCCACCCTAGCAGAGGAAGGGGAAGGTGAGGGAGGGTCCAGGGGTTTGCTGGACCAAATGCTCTGAAATTTGAACACAACGTAGATCATGCCTCCCAGCATGTTTTACGCTAGATAATTTGCCTGCAAGGGAAGGGAGTGAAAGGGACAGGCCCAGGCCACCTGGACCAGGCCCACCCACCCTAGCAGGGGAAGGGGAACGTTAGGGAGGGACCTGCAGGGTTGCCATGCAAGGGAACGGGAGAGAGGGAGGGGAGCGAGGGGCCCCTCACCTCTCCCCTCCCTTGCAATCATTTTGCAATGACACATGTTCAAACTGTTCGCTTCCCCTTTTCTTCCTTTTCCACTACACCAGACTCAGCCACAGCAACACGTGGCCGGGCCCCGCTAGTTTATTTCTATAACACTATTACCACGCACTGTAACAACAGGTGGGTATAGTCACCTGAGGTTGCATATTGGGTTAAGCCATTTAAGTGTATTAAGCCAAAAACTGAGAGCAAAATTTCACAAAGTCAACCCCTGCCGCATTAGTCACAGGATCCTTTGATTTTCTGGTTAAGGAAAAATACCGTGGGCAGTTCTCTGTGTCCAGCCCTACCAACTTCTGGAGGCACTGCTCATCTTTACAGACCCCGGCATTAAGGTCTCCTGCTACCAACCATTCATCGCATTTATTAGAAAGTTGCGAAGTTTCTAAATATTCAGTTATTTTTACGCCACTGTGTTTCCCTTGTCTTGTTGATGGAGCTAGGGGGAAGTTAAACATTAATCATTATGAGACTGCAGCCTTCCCCTGTTACCTTTACTGCATGCGCCAAGTGTTCACAAACTGGGAGAGTCAAAACATCAGTAAACAAAGAAGTTTTGATTAGTATTGCAAGTCCGGCTCTATAGCGCCCGCTGAGATTCTCCTTGTGTGCTGGGATATAGCGTTCAGAATAGCTTTGAAGATGGATTGGAGTAGTGTAACCCCCATGCTCAGAATGGGTTGACCCAGAAAGGGGTGGAGACTCAAAGCAGCAAGAGGCTGCAGAGCTCATGTAGTTTGGAGGAGATGAGGCTACCAGACTCGGACTTTGGTTTGTATAAGCCCTTAACACCTTGTTAAGGTAACTGCAATGTTGTTGGGAACTACTGGGAAGGTAGTTGTTTAATTTTGCTATGTTGTAAATGTTGGAGTTTATTGTTTCAGGGTTTCTTTTTGTGGTTGTAATGGGTGAGAGTTCTCCTGGAAACCTTCATCATGTTGAATCCTGTCCATACAGCCCTTGGAGTCTTCAGGAGCCAACCCACTTGCAAAGAAGAATTGGACTTGGCAGTATCAGTAGACTGTAAATATAAGGAATTGAAAAAGCAACCTGAACAGGACCTTGAAGTGTGATGTTAAATGTTGATGTTATATGTTAAGAAAGTAAACCATTTTGTTTTTTTTAATTTGTTGTTGCAAACTCATTCCAAGTTCTGCCCCACAGAACCCACAGATAGAGGTTACAGGAGGAGACCAAGTCTCTTGGAGAAGTATGATGTCATGTCTCGAAATATATTGTAAAAAATCCCGATTTGTTATTTTGTTATTCCAGCCAGCAATATTCCAAGGCAAAATCCTCAGAGGTTGCTGGCTGATGGGGCGTCAATCTAGCTTAATTCCGGCTGGGTTCTGGTTCCGGCTGCCGTTCCGTTCGGTCGCTCCCTGATGAGCTCCTACGCATTTATTTATTCTTGGAGTTCTACCCTCCCCTCCCACAAGGGGCTCATGGTGGTAACAACAATATAAAACAATCACAGAAAAAGCATGAAATATTAAAACAATTTATAAAATTATAAAATTACCCAATTTCAGATGGCAGCTTACTAAAACCTAATATGTCCAGAGGTGGGATCCAGCAGGTTCTCACCAGTTCCCGAGAGTGGGCTACTAATTATTTGTGTGTGCCGAGAGGGGGTTACTAATTGGGTCTGCTTTTCCGTTAGAAATTCCACTAGGTCCAAAAATCATAAAGTCCTGTTGTTTCCTATGTGGCTGGTTAGCGAAGGTAGAAAACGGGATCATTCTCCCTGTTGGGCTGTTTTAAAAACATGTTTTAGAAATATGGTCAAGTTCCTTGTTTAAGGAAAGCATCCTTCCTTTGATTTCTACAAACAAAATTAAGTATTTGAAAGTATTAAGTATTTGACAGGCAGTCAATGAGAGGAGAAGTAGTTGTTTCTGTTGGCAGTACACGAGAGGACTTGCTACATTGAGTTTAAATTATGGACAGAAAGATACCAGCTGGAAATTAGGAACTTTTTTTACAGTAAGAGTTTTTTTACAGTAACAGAGAAATTATTAATGTCCCGCCCCCAGAATGCCCGGCCACACCCCAGTCGTGCCCCACCCAGCCCCATTGGTGCTACACCCTTGTTTAAATCCCACCACCATGGGAACATGTTACTAAATTTTTTTGATCCCACCACTGAATATGTCCCCCCCACACACACACCTGGGAGACCAGAAAAACAGATGTTAACCTGGCTGGCTTTAAAATGAAGAGGATTCATAGAACATTTTGAGGAAAGAAACATGCAGAATTCTATGGAAAAAATGTTTCTGCCTCAAAATGTTTCATTTTGGCTGTGTGGAAAGGCATAGGGTTTCAACCTAGTGTGTGGTCTGAGTTTGTGCTGCTGCTTCCATCTAGGTTGTCTCCATCCATCCAGAATGCAAGATTTTTCAACAGATCATCAAAGACGAGGCTCAATGTTTAGAGAAAAACCACTCTCTTTCGCCAGATTTTAAAGGTAACAAACCTGGGTTTAGTCTTGTAAACGCTAACTACGTCTCGTTGCGATGGTGGCCCGTCTCCTTCAGAGCAGTTCTTTGGGGGGGGAAATGGCAGCTTCAGAAGATGGAGGCTATGACATCATTCCCCCACCAAGATCCCTCCCCTCCCAAAAATCCATCCTCCTGGATTCCACCGTGAAACCTCCATGTCTATAGTCCAGTGGTGGCAAACCTATGGCACGGGTGCCAGAGGTGGCACTCAGAGCCCTCTCTGTGGGCACACGCAAATAGAGTCCCCCCCCACCCCACATCTAGGCTGGCCTGGGCCGCTGGGCTCGATTATTAGCATTAAACCTAAGACCTAGTTTTGGGGAAGCCGTATCGGTAACCCTGTTAAGCACTGTTAAACCCTACTGATTTTCATGCGAAGAACTAAAGTGCGATCCTTTACCTGGTAATAAGCTCAGTTGCTGGCAGTGGGGCTTGCTTCTGAGTAAACCCTCCTAGGGTCATGATTCACCCATTAGAAGAGTTGCACGGTTGCTTCAAAGCAACGCCACCAACTACCACCAAGCTTACTACCCGAGTAATAGATGCTTCGGAGCCAACCGTTTTTTCTAAACGAAAACCTCAGTATTCAGGTTAAATTGCCATGTTGGCACTTTGCGATAAATAAGTGGGTTTTGGGTTGCAATTTGGGCACTCGGTCTCGAAAAGGTTCGCCATCACTGCATAGTCTGTCTCAGAATAAGATGTTAGTAGGAAGCAACCCCAGCTCCGCAGTGTTAATGAAGACACGGGTTAAACCAGGGGTCGGCAACCTGTGGCTCTCCAGATGTTCATGGACTACAATTCCCATCAGCCCCTGCCAGCATGGCCAATTGGCCGTGCCACCAGCCCAAGGTCACCCAGCTGGCATGTGCGTGAGTGTACAGGCTAATCTGAATTCCCCAGGTAAGCCTCCGTGCATCATGCTGGCAGGGGATGATGGGGACTGTAGTCCATAACATCCGGAGGGCCGCGAGTTGGACACCTGTGGTGTAGAGACTTGCCCTCAGCCCAGACTGCTAGTCCTCTCCACCCTGCAGATGAACCAAAAGATGCCCACCTGCACAATAGCCTGTAAGGAATCTAGGCCAGAATCTGGTTTGCTGGACTGACGGGCACCCCTTTCGTGAGCCCAAAGAGAAGCAGGCAATGATTTCACAGATGTTTTCTCACCAGGATGTGACCGAGTTTGGGACGGGCTGAGCTGCTGGCCCCAAGCCCCCTTCGGAGAGGTCGTGACCATATCGTGTCCAGGATTTTTTGAAGAAATCACCAATGTACAAGGCAAGCAATATTGTCCCTTCCTGTTGGCTTCTCAGCCTTTGGCACATTGACTGCGGATCTGTCCACCTAGCTGGCTCTTTTTTGTCTTATTCTCCCTTCCAAGGGCTTTGGGTGGCAAATATTTCATTCTCACAACAACCCCAAGAGCTAGGCAAGGTAGAGAGTGTACAGTTGACCCAGGAGCAGCAGTGGCGTAGGAGGTTAAGAGCTCGTGTATCTAATCTGGAGGAACCGGGTTTGATTCCCAGCTCTGCCGCCTGAGCTGTGGAGGCTTACCTGGGGAATTCAGATTAGCCTGTACACTCACGCACATGCCAGCTGGGTGACCTTGGGCTAGTCACAGTTCTTCGGAGCTCTCTCAGCCCCACCTACCTCCCAGGGTGTTTGTTGTGAGGGGGAAAGGGCAAGGAGATTGTAAGCCCCTCTGAGTCTCCTGCAGGAGAGAAAAGGGGGATAAAAATCCAAACTCCTCCTCTCCTCCTCCTCCTCCTCCTCCTCCTCCTCTTCTTCTTCTTCTTCTTCTTCTTCTTCTTCTTCTTCTTCTTCTTCTTCTTCTTCTTCTTCTTCTTCTTCTTCTTCTTCTTCTTCTTCTTCTTCTTCTTCTTCTTCTTCTTCTTCTTCTTCTTCTTCTTCTTCTTCTTCTATGTTACAGTCTTCTTAGCAATATGTGTTGCTTGGAGGGCCAATGCGGTATGGTGGTTAAAAGTGGTAGACTCTAATCTGGAG
Organism: Sphaerodactylus townsendi; assembly: GCF_021028975.2. Lineage (NCBI taxonomy): Eukaryota > Metazoa > Chordata > Lepidosauria > Squamata > Sphaerodactylidae > Sphaerodactylus > Sphaerodactylus townsendi. The sequence continues at coordinate 73,915,153 of NC_059435.1, read as the reverse complement.
AACCGGGTTTGATTCCCACTCCTCCACAAGAACAGCAGACTTTAATCTGAACTACTGGGTTTGATTCCCCACTCCTTCACATAAAGCCTGTTGGGTGACCTTAGGCTAGTCACAGTTCTCCCAGAACTATCTCAGTCCCACCTACTTCACAAAGTGCCTGTTGCACGGAAAGGAAGGGAATGCTATTGTAAGCCACTTCAAGACTCTTTAAAGGTGGGAAAAAGTGGAGCATGAAAACCAACTTTTCTTCTTCTTGGTGCCAACATCCTTTCAGGGTTCCTGCACAGAAACTGTACATTGGGCAATTACTGGTCTGAGCCATTCCCACCATATGTGGTTGCCTGCGGATTTGAAGAAAGTTTAACCAAAGGACCAGAAGATCAGGTCAGTGAAATCTTAATATAAAACCAAGAAGCTAAATTCAGTGAAATATTTGCAGTAAGCACCCCCCGTTGATTAAATTCCAGTACACTTTCCCATACACTAACCTCTCTACACTGTTTTCTCTTCCCCTCCTCTGGGCAGCTTCATATCTTCAACAGTGCCTATTTCCTTATCTCTTTTCCCACCCTCCCAAAAAACCTGTTTCTGATGAGTCATTCCTTAACAGCCCCAAAAAAGCCCTTGAATGAGACCTTCTGTCTACCATTCGCCCTTTACTGACAGAAACCAAGGTTTGGAAGTTGCCAATACTGTTGTGGTTGCTTAGCAACGACCACTAAGGGCATTAATTTCTGCAGAAGCTGCTCTATCATTCTGGAAGGTTTTTTTTTAAATTTTCCCCTCAGGTTTATTATTGTCCAAAACAGACAGACAGACAGCCCCAATCACCAGAGTAGCCATAGACAGGCTCATATTAGAAATTAGATGTTTTAATATAAGAGCTAAACTGATCACTCCGGTGGGGATAACAGTTATCTGCAAGTTCAGTGGGGTTGCACTATTCCGGAATGGTTCAGAAAGACACTTTATAAAGGGGAAGAGGCTGTACATAATAGGACGTATTGTCTATTTGCTGCATGGGTTTTCCTGTCGCCAGTGGTGGGATCCAAAAATTTTAGTAACAGGTTCCCATGGTGGTGGGATTCAAACTGTGGCGTATGCAGCCAGTAGGGCTGGGCGGGCAATCTACGATGGCGCGTGGCCAGGACATTTCCAGGGGCGGGGCATTTCCCTACCAGCGGGGTTGTGGCAGGGACGAAAGTCATGCATGCGCCGGTCCTTTGCTGGAAACTTGAATGCGCCATTGCGGGCGGCAGGGCTGCCACGCACGCCGGTGCACCTCCTGCTAGACTGCTTCAAGTTCTGCGCGCTACTGCTGAGAGGAGGGGCGTAACTAAGGCACAAATCTCGTGGCAAAATCACCCATTAGTCACCCCCTCTCGGCACACACAAATCATTAGTAACCTACTCTCGGGAACCTGTGAGAACCTGCTGGATCCCACCTCTGCCTGTAGCCCTGCATTATTTATTTCTGTTGTAATGCTATTTTTGTTACATGGAATCTGCAAATTGTCACATATCTAGTATGCTCAGCTGATTCAAGTTTCCAAAACCCTTCTGATCCATAATCCCAGGGTCCACCCAGCCATTTTTTTCCCAGGGGACCTGATCTCTGTAGCCAACATTTCATATCTCCAGGAACCACCTAGAAGTTGGCAACCCTTCTTCAGAGCTCGGGGCACCCAATCTTTGTTGTCTGAGATGTTTTCATAGAAGTGGTTGGCTGTGACGGAGTAGGTGGCCAGAGTTCTCTAGGGAATCTCAGAGGCTGAAAGGAAGGATCAGTGTTTACACCAGAGGCCAGGTAGCCAGGTGTTGGTGGAAGACAAGAGGGAAACTTATTTAACGGGGACACTCCTAAGACCACACAGAGGGCTTGGCTATTGTCTCATTAGGAGACCACACCTAGATATTGGGACCGGAGAGTTCATGAGGGTGTGTTAGCTTAACTGGCAGAGTTAAGTGAGGGTTTAGAGAAACCCCAGACTTTACTCTGTCCCAAGCCAGTGTGAAACCCTTCGGAATTCAGGGTGCGTGTTTGAGGAGAGTATCCAGGGGTTACCCTAACAGAGATTTCTGTGCATATAATGTGGTATGGCCTGTAAGACTGAGTTGTTCCACCAGCCGCTGAGTGTGCCCTCCCCTCAGCCCCATGGGTCCCTAACATTATCGGGACCCACTGTCTCCCCCCCTCCTTTTTCTTGGGAGGGTTTAAGTAAGGGTTTCGTGGGATGCCTATGTTAGGAAATAACCGCTGCTTAAATTGTATTTATGACAACTGTATTTATGATGATTTTATGTATGATGTTTTTATGTTGTAAACCACCCAGAGCCCTTCGGGGATAGGGCGGTATATCAAGTAAGTAAGTAAGTAAGTAAGTAAGTAAGTAAGTAAGTAAGTAAGTAAGTAAGTAAGTAAGTAAGTAAGTAAGTAGGGCTCATTCCGCACATGCAGAATAATGCACTTTCAAACTGCTTTCAGTGCTCTTTGAAGCTGTGCGGAATAGCAAAATCCACTTGCAAACAGTTGTGAAAGTGGTTTGAAAATGCATTATTTTGTGTGTGCGGAAGGGGCCTAAGTAAGTCAGTAAGTAAGTAAGTAAGTAAGTAAGTAAGTAAAGATGATGATGATGATGATGATGATGATGATAAGCTCTAACTTGAAACTGAAACAGCTAGTTTACTAAAACTGCATTTTATCTGTAACATCGAAGTAATATCTCCCAAAAGAACCAGAAACGCTTAAAAACCTCTCTGTCACACCTAATTGAGAAGAAATCAGCCTGTAAATGAATTCTTGTTTGGTTTACTGTTGAAAGCCTCTCAGAGTTCCATTTTCCCTCAAAAAGGTGACAGCAGACATTTTCCTGACAGGATTTTGCCTAAAGGGCTTGTGTGTGCATGAGTGGGGCATGTCTAGGCTAACAGCAGCTGATCCCCTCTACACCAGGGGTCTTCAAACTATGGCCCTCCAGATGTTCATGGACTACAATTCCCATAGCCCGTGCCAGCATGGCCAAGTGGTAGGGCTCATGGGGATTGTAGTCTCTGAACATCTGGAGAGCCATAGTTTGAAGACCCCTTCCCTACACACTGCTGGACCTCTGCTGGACCTCTGTCAGGAGTGTGTTTCACTGACCAGTATGGTTCAGAACATGAACAGCCAACAGGTCTTCCAAGAGCGAGTTTCGATTCGCCATTTTTTCCTGACCTCCAATGTTATTGTCAATCTTCCCCTTTGTCCCCAAACTTCCTTGACTCCACCCGCAAACTTCCAGGAATTTCCCATTCCACAGTACATAGGCTTTGTAACAGTGAAGTCTTCATTAGACGTGGAGCACCAATATTATGGTGGGTTTTGACAGATCGATGTGTGGGGGAAATCGCCTCTTCTGGTTTCTGCGTGACATCCAAGAAAACCGAGCGGTTCCTGAGAATGTAGGAGTTGGCCATCTCTGGTGTGAAAACTGGGAAACCCACGCATGCATATCAATAGCCAAGAAGAAATGCTTCTTTTTTAGTTCTTCGTTCTCCTCCTCCTCAGTGGTTACCAAGGGAGACCATGCCTGAACTTTAAGTGTCTTCTCCTTCACGTGTCTCTATTCCTGAATCTTGCCTTTCCTTCCACAGAAATCGTACTATTCCGCATTCTGGTACATCTACACGGCTGGCTATGCCACATCTCTGGTTTCGCTCTTTACGGCCCTTCTCATCTTTACCTTCTTTCGGTAAATGTGGACCTAACTTTTGGGAAACAGCACTCCCCACTTTATTTCATCTCTGTCGCCTTTCTCTGTTTGGTTTTCCACAATGGTTTGTTGGTTTGTTTCCATCTGTCAACCAGTTACAGATCCACGGAATGGTAATAGGGTCCAAACCACATTTTATGAACTTGTCAACACAATATTATGTGGAACCTAGGTAGGTTAAGAGCGTAGTAGGTTAAGAATGGGTGCATTCTAATTTGGAGGAACCGGGTTTGATTCCCCGCTCTGCCGCCTGAGCTGTGGAGTCTTATCTGGGGAATTCAGATTAGCCTGGGCACTCCCACACACGCCAGCTGGGTGACCTTGGGCTAGTCACAGTTCTTCGGAGCTCTCTCAGCCCCACCTACCTCACAGGGTGTTTGTTGTGAGGGGGGGAAGGGCAAGGAGATTGTAAGCCCCTTTGAGCCTCCTACAGGAGAGAAAGGGGGGGGGAAATGTAAATCCAAACTTTTCTTCTTCTTCTTCTTCTTCTTCTTCTTCTTCTTCTTCTTCTTCTTCTTCTTCTTCTTCTTCTTCTTCTTCTTCTTCTTCTTCTTCTTCTTCTTCTTCTTCTTCTAAAAAGTGTGACTGAAATCAAGATAAGCTATGCCCACAACAGTTCTCTGATGCATCATGGTAGTAACTTCCACAAAAAAAGGAGATATGGTTAGCCTGATATGACTTGTGCTGGAGAAATCTGTGCTGGCTCTCAGTAATCACAGCCATCCTCTCTAAATACTGTAGGACTGACTGTTTGATTATTTGTTCTACTACTTTTCCAGGTATCGACATCAAGCTGATGGGTCGGTAGTTACCCAAATCTGTTGGTATTTGCAAGTGTCTGTCACAACTTAGTCATGACAAAGTTAACTGTGTGTACGTTAACTAGTTACTGAGGTCACTGTTTTAGGGCCAGTCTGGTGATTAAGCTATCGGTCAGCTAGTTAGACATTGCTTACATGCTAGTGGTCACGTTGTCAGAGGTTATAAAGTTAGGTGTTTTTTCTGTTGGAGCTAGAAGCCACGTGAGTGCGAGAAGCCACGATGTGACTGACCACACGAGGTAGCAGTATGCACCCAAGTGTAGTAATATAGGAAAGTATAGCACTTCTGGGGGTTTTCCTCCATGTAACCTTCCCTTACAGTTAGTAAACTCATTTTATATAAAAGCAACTGTGAATCAGTCTCTTCTGTTCTACTCTGCTTAGATATTGATTTTTTTAATTTACCTACAAAATCCTCTTCCGTGAAGATGGGGACAATATTTGCTCACCTCCGGTCTTTTGGAACCTCACCTGTTCTCCAAGAATTTCCAAAAATAATGAAGCCCCCTTTGCTGGAGCACCTTCCTTATGAGGAGAGGCTGCAGCGTTTGGGACTCTTTAGTTTGGAGAGGAGACGTCTGAGGGGGGATATGATTGAAGTCCATAAAATTATGAGAAATTTTTCTCTCTTTCTCACAATACTAGAACCAGGGGGCATTCATTGAAAATGCTGGGGGGAAGAATTAGGACTAATAAAAGGAAACACTTCTTCATGCAACGAGTGATGGGTGTTTGGAATATACTGCCACAGGAGGTGGTGATGGCCACTCACCTGGATAGCTTTAAAAGGGGCTTGGACAGATTGATGGCTACCAATCTTGATCCTCCTTGATCTGAGATTGCAAATGCCTTAGCAGACCAGGTGCTCGGGAGCAGAAGCGGCAGCAGAAGGCCATTGCTTTCACCTCCTGCACGTGAGCTCCCAAAGGCACCTGGTGGGCCACTGCGAGTAGCAGAGAGCTGGACTAGATGGACTCTGGTCTGATCCAGCAGGCTTGTTCTTATGTTCTTATGTTCTTTGCTGAGTTCTGCATAGGGACGCTGCATTTTGCTAAATGGCTTCTTTCCCCTTCTCTTTCTTCCTCCCTTCCAGAAAATTCCACTGCACACGGAATTACATTCACATGCATCTATTTGTCTCGTTTATCCTGAGGGCAGCGGCCGTGTTCATCAAAGATGCCATTTTGTTTTCCGACGACAGCATGGACCACTGTTTGATGTCAACGGTACATCTCCGCTCTCCTCCTCTGCTTTTGAAACGCGATCCCTGTGTTCGGTTCTCTGTTCCCTACAAGACTCCGCATGTAGCTTTGTTAATTATATGCCATTGGGCTGTCTCAATTACAGCTTCCTTTTTTGAGGGAAAAGGATAGATTTGACCTTCTCTGGCATTACCGTTTTGGGCTTCCTGCTTTCGCACATGACAGGAATGTTCGGGGTGGGGTGGGGGGGAGAATATGGTGAATTACCGATTTCCTTTTTATGTACAGACTGGAGCAAACATGATGCTAATCCTAAACAATATCAGCCAAGTGCCTCCCCCTCCAAATATTTTAGGAGATGCTTCCGACAGATAGTAGATACAGTTTTGTATGGGTGGGACATGGACAGTGTAGCTTATGGTCAACCAGGTAAGACATGGATCTCATTTTGTTTCCAGTTGACTTGGAATAATGGGTTTAAATTTCGGGCAGAAAGAAGTGGATATTAGGACTTCTTTTTTTTTACAGTAAGAGTTGAGAAACAGTGGAATCAACTACCAGAGTGGTGTAGTGGTTAAGGGCAGGTGGATTCTAATCTGGAGAACGGGGTTTGATTCCCCACCCCTCCCCCTGAGTGGCAGAGGCTTATCTGGTGAACCAGATGTGTTTCTGCACTCTTACATTCCTGTTGGGTGACCTTGGCCAAGTCACAGTTTTCTGAACTCTCTCAGCCCCACTTACCTCACAAGGTGTAAGTATAGTTCTCCCAACGCAGAAGTTGAGAGATTTGCAAGCAGATAAAGTCTGGGAGGAGATTGTGAGGCTTAGTCCCTTTGGAGTTCTGGGTCAGCCAATGAACTGACTGATATCTTGCAACGCATTGAGCAGAGGTGGGATCCAGCAGGTTCTCACAGGTTCCCGAGAGTAGGTTACTAATTATTTGTGTGTGCTGAGAGGGGGTTACTAATTGGTGATTTTGCCACGTGATTTTTGCCTTAGTTACGCCCCTCCTCTCAGCAGCAGCGCGCAGAACTTGAAGTAGTCTAGCAGCAGGTGCACCGGCGTGCGTGGCAGCCTGCGCCTGTGTGCATTCATTTCCCGCCCAAGGACCGGCGCAGCAGCTGTGTCCTTGCCACAGCCCTGCCCAGGAATGCCCCACCCCCGGAATGTCTGGCCACGCCCCCATCGTGCCCTGCCCAGCCCCATTGGTGCTATACCAGTTTGAATCCCACCACCATGGGAACCTGTTACTAAAATTTTTGGATCCCACCACTGGCATTGAGAACTATATGTACACCACAAGCTCTGGAAGTACCTTCGAGGTCAGGAGCCTGCTGGCTCTGTTTTAGGAGTGATTTGTATATTTGTAAATTACACAATATCTGAGTTTAGATTCAAGTTTGATTAAGTGGCAGGGAAATGGCACGTTGCCGGAGTTATCTGTAGAGGGACCTGCCAGAAACCCTGGATCCTGGCAGCCCCACCTGATGGTATGCTGATACCAGCCGCGGGCAGAGAATCTTTGGCAGGAACTCAGCAACCTCGAGACAGGATCCTAGTGGACCTCAAGACAGGATACGGGGGCATCCAAGTGATATCCTCGCATGAAAGCGACTGCTCTGTTTCACATCCGTCCTGTAGGTCTTGTGCAAGGCTGCCGTGGCTTTCTTCCAGCTCAGCATTTTAGCCAATTTCTTTTGGCTCTTGGTGGAAGGCCTCTATCTGCAAACCCTGCTGATCCTGACCTTCGTATCAGACAAGCAGTACGCGTGGAAGTTCATCCTGATTGGTTGGGGTGAGTGAATTGCTCTTCCGTCACATCCGATTGACTACCGTGTTTCCCCAAATATAAGACAGTGTCTTATATTAATTTTTGCTCCCAAAGATGCGCTATGTCTTATTTCCAGGGGATGTCTTATTTTTCTGTGTTCTGTTCGTCGGGCATGCTTCCAAACAAAAACTTTGCTAATGCGATCTTACTTTAGGGATGCCTCGGGATATTTCGCGACCAAGCAAAACCTCTACTACGTCTTATTTTCAGGGGATGTCTTATATTTCTGTGTTCTGTTCGTTGGGCATGCTTCCAAACAAAAACTTTGCTACGTCTTACTTTCGGGGGATGCCTTATATTTCGCACTTCAGCAAAACCTCTACTACGTCTTATTTCCAGGGGATGTCTTATATTTCTGTGTTCTGTTCGTTGGGCATGCTTCCAAACAAAAACTTTGCTACGTCTTACTTTCGGGGGATGCCTTATATTTCGCACTTCAGCAAAACCTCTACTACGTCTTATTTCTAGGGGATGTCTTATATTTCTGTGATGTTCTGTTCGTTGGGCATGCTTCCAAACAAAAACTTTGCTACCGGCCTTACTTTCGGGGGATGCCTTATATATCAGCGAGACCTCTCAGCAAAACCCTCTAATACTACCGCGTCTTATTTCCAGGGGATGTCTTATATTTCTGTGTTCTGTTCGTTGGGCATGCTTCCAAACAAAAACTTTGCTACGTCTTACTTTCGGGGGATGCCTTATATTTCGCACTTCAGCAAAACCTCTACTACGTCTTATTTTTAGGGGATGTCTTATATTCGGGGAAACAGGGTAGGAGAGTCAGGAGAGGAATTTTCCTCCAGATCTGATTGGTGAGCATCCTCAGGTATACCCTTTCCCGACCAAGACCGAGTTCAGGACAACTGACAACAAATTCAAGAATTTTAAAACATCACATACCCACACAGAAGCACAGAGTTGGAAGAGACCACAAGGGCCATCAAGCCTAGCCCCCTGCCAAGCAGGAAGACACAAACAAAACACTAATTATATGTGCAATTGTAACCTCAGCTTGTGGGTTCTGTGGGGCAGTACTTGGAATGAGTTGCAACAACAATTTTTAAACAACAAAATGGTTTACTTTCCTTTACAATTTACATACTTTGAAACATCAGCATTTAATCCGTTTACCGAATTCAAGGTCCTGTTCAGGTTGCATTTCAAGTCCTTCTATTTACAGTCTACTGATACTGCCAAGTCCAAATTCTTCTTTGCAAGTTGGCTGGCTCCTGAAGACTCCAAGGGCTTGATGAACAGGTTGCAACATGATGAAGGTCTCCAGGAGAACTCTCACCCATTACAGCCACAAAAGAAAACCCTGAAACAATAAACTCCAACATTTACAACATAGCAAAAACAAACAACTGATATGAACAAATAGTTTGTAATGTTTTAAGCCATTGTATTTAATCATATAAGTTATATGAGTGTAATTCACTGGGCACTAAGCACTTCAGAAACTTATTTTTGTTAAGAAAAACAAAACTCATAGCAGCCTGACACTGGCCTTGAGTTGAAAGAGAACAGGGCCCCACCAAGGAGATAAGGAATTAGCAAAAGCTCACAAATACAGATAACAGTAAAATAGAAACTTAGTTGTTATAAAAACCTTTGCGTAAGATACAGTTTTAACTTAAGTTGCACCAAATATGGGATGAAAAGGTGTGGTAAAAGGTGGGATGAAATGACCAGGTCTGTACGTCTTCTTGACTCAAACCAATAGTCAGAAGACAAGGAGGGATGTTTGTAAGAGGGTATAAATTATGTTACACAAGCAACAGCCCCTTTGAACCTCCTCCCTGTTGCTGACAGAGGAGAGTTCCCTCTTCTGTGCAGAATTGAACAATAAAACTCTTAACACTGAAGAAGCTTATGGATGGTTATTTGTGAGTAACCGGACAGAGTTTTAGCTCTGAACACAGGGCTCTGCCCTGTGCCTAACACAACTACCTTCCCAGTAGTTCCCAACAATATTGCAATTACCTTAACAAGGTGTTAAGGGCTTATAGAAATCAAGGTCCGAGTCTGGTACCCTTGTCTTCTGCGAAGAGCTCTTGCAGCCTTTCTGCTGCTCTGAGTCTCCACCCCTTTACTGGGTCGACCCATTCTGGGCCAACCCATTCTGGGCATGGGGGTTACACAATGTGTATATAGTATTGGTATTAACCTTTAAGGCCTTACGCGGCCTGGGACCCTCGTACCTACAAGACCGTCTGGCCCCATATGTCCCATGTTTGCTGGTGATCCCTGCCCCCTCTATGATGCGGCTGGCCTCCACTAGGGCCAGGGCTTTTACGGCCCTGGCCCCTGCCTGGTGGGATGCTCTTCCAGCTAGTCTAATAAGACCTCTGTGGGACCTTATACTTGAAGTTCCACAGCAGGGCTCTACGTAGAGACTGAGTTATTCCACCGGGCCTTTGGGGAGGCCAGCTGCTGATGTGGGTGCCTGAAAACAATCTAAGGCCCACTGTTCCCCTCTTATGAGGAGTTTTAATAGTCAGGTGCCATCTATATTTTAATTGATTTATGATAATTGAATGCTGTATTTTAACTCTTAACTTGTATCTATTTGTTTTCCACTTGTCTTGCTGGTGTTGTAAACCGCCCTGAGCCCTCCGGGGGAGGGCAGTATGTAAGTGGAACAATTAAATAAATAAATAAATAAATAAATAAATAAATAAATAAATAAATAAATAAATAAATAAATAAATAAATAAATTTGTCATTAGCTACCCTGAACCCAAACTGGGTCAGGAAAAGGCAGGATAGAAATCAAATAAATGAATAAAGGATGTTTAATTTGCCGATGATACCAAATGAGAAGGGATAGTGAATGCCCCGGAGGACAGGGGCAGGATTCAAAATGATCTGGACAGATCAGAGCGCTGGGCCAAAACTAACAAAATAAATTCCAACAGAGATGAATGTAAGATTCTACATTTAGGCAGAAAAAAATGAAATGCACAAGTATAGGATGCGTGACACCTGACTTGACAACAGTACACGTGAAAGGTTAAGGTTAAGTGATGTGATAGCTATGTTTAAATATTTGAAGGGATGTCACATTGAAGAGGGAGCAAGCTTGCTTTCTGCTGCTCCAGAGACTAGGACACAGAGTAATGGATTCAAGGTGCAGGAAAAGAGATTCCACCTGAACATTAGGAAGAACTTCCTGACAGTCAGGGCTGTTCAACAGTCTCCTTTTTTGGAGGTTTTTAAAGAGAGGCTGGGTGGCCTTCTGTCAGGAGTGCTTTTTAAAAAAAATTTATTGGAGATTTAAAAGGAGTGTTATACAGAGTTCTAGCAAACAACTTTGAATGCCATGCACACAATATTTTCTATATTGGTCCAAAGGTCTTAAGGCTTTGTTTTTTGGGAAAACGAAGCTAAGGAAAGGGGAAGAAAGGGATAAGAGTGAGAGAATTTACATAAAATCATAACATCTCACAAAAGCCTAAATAAAGAAGAGAGATAGGGACGATGAGGGAATAAGAGAAAGAAGAAAAAGAGAGTTTAATACAAATTAATATTAATCACTAAAATCCAAGAAAATTTTTTAAAAAGTTAAGCTAAACTTAACTGTTAAAAACATAAAATTCACGCATTGCGTTTTAACCAGATAATTAATTCCAACTTGGCTTCCTGGTCTTTACGAGATCTACATTTTTTCTTGTGTTCACCATGTTCATATTAAGTCTATGGACTTAACCGTCCGTATACATTTGTGTCACCTTTTCAATCAGGATGACAATTGGTGTAATACCCAGTAAGTTTAGATAAGGGTTGCTGCAGAACTTAGTTTCAGCAACCGTTTAAACATATGGTTCTAATAATAATAGCTTATAAAGTTCTGACATAGTGTCTAATGGTCCATATCTTGTATATTCCAACACATGCAGTTATATTAAGGAGTGCTTTGATTGTGTGTTCCTGCATGGCAGGGGATTGGACTAGATGGCCTTTGTGGTCTCTTCCAACTCTATGGCTCATTCCGCACATGCAGAATAATGCACTTTCAAACTGCTTTCAGTGCTCTTTGAAGCTGTGCGGAATGACAAAATCCACTTGCAAACAGTTGTGAAAGTGGTTTGAAAACGCATTATTCTGCGTGTGCGGAAGGGGCCTAGGATTCTAACTTTATGATGATTGGCTGTGGTGGGTTTTCTGGGTTGTGTGGCTGTGGTCTGGTAATTTTTGCTTCTACTATTAGGCCATGACCACACAGCCCAGAAACCCCAAAACAGCTGACTGATTCTAGCTGTGAAAGCCTTTGACTGTACATTGTATGATGCTTTATTTACTTTCAGGAGCTCCTGCGATCTTCACATTGGCCTGGATTCTGGCCAGAATTTACAGTCAGGACACTGGGTGAGCCGAAGTTCTGTTTTCTCCAATGTGAGCATAATTCTAATTGAACTTATTGGACTGAAGTTTAGAAAAACCAGATCCCTGAAGACGGAACCTCTGAACTGAACTGGCTTGGATCTGGCCGTTCCGCTCAGCCGAGGGTGAAGTCTTCTTCTACCCTACAGAGACTTCATAAGAACATAAGAACTAACCTGCTGGATCAGACCAGAGTCCATCTAGTCCAGCTCTCTGCTACTCGCAGTGGCCCACCAGGTGCCTTTGGGAGCTCACGTGCAGGAGGTGAAAGCAATGGCCTTCTGCTGCTGCTGCTCCCAAGCACCTGGTCTGCTAAGGTATTTGCAATCTGAGATCAAGATTGGTAGCCATAAATCGACTTCTCCTCCATAAATCTGACCAAGCCCCTTTTAAAGCCATCCAGGTTAGTGGCCATCACCACCTCCTGTGGCAGCATATTCCAAACACCAATCCCACATTGTGTGAAGAAGTGTTTCCTTTTATTAGTTCTAATTCTTCCCCCCAGCATTTTCAATGGATTCCCCCTGGTTCTAGTATTGTGAGAAAGAGAGAAAAATGTCTCTCTTGTCAACATTTTCTACCCCATGCATAATTTTATAGACTTCAATCATATCCCCCCTCAGACGTCTCCTCTCCAAACTCAAGAGTCCCAAACGCTGCAGCCTCTCCTCATAAGGAAGGGGCTCCAGTCCCTCAATCATCCTCGTTGCCCTTCTCTGCACTTTTTCTATCTCTTCGATATCCTTTTTGAGATGTAGACTTCCTGTGATGGAAGAAAGGATGTCTTGTGAGGTTGGCAGAAGGCTTCCGGTTTGGCTGAGTAGATAGAAGCCATGGTTGAAAGGTTTGCCTAAAAGTGGGTGATGTGTGGGTACCCATGACAGGGAGACGGGGATAGCAACACCTCACTCTGGAATTTGCCATGGACTCTACCTCTCATGGTCCACCCAGAGGCCTGAAAGATGGCACAGAGGGAGAGGTTCATATGTACTCCATGTCATTTATTTGCAGAGTTCAGACACCAACACACACACCGAGCTTGTGTCTTCTGCACTAAAGACAACATATAGAAGCCTGTATGGGCCAATGGAAAGGGAAGACGACGTGGTATAGCCTGACCTTATCAGATCTCAGAAGCTAAGCTGGGTCAGTACTTGAGGGACCACCAAGGAAGGCTCTGCAGAGGAAAGCAATGGCCAACCACCTCTGCTTCTCCCTTGCCTTGAAAGACCCTTGCTGGGGTCACCATAAGTCTTGAATGGGAGACTACCAAGGAAAGCTCTGCAGGGGAAGGCAGTGGCCAACCACCTCTGCCTCTTGCTTGCCTTGAAAGCCACTTGCTGGGGTCACCATGGGCTGCTGGTGGCAACCTAATGGCCCTTATGTGGCCAAATGGGCCAAAATAATAGGTGTCGGGAAGATAAACAGACGCATGAAACATTATCTGGATCATGTCCACCACATACATTTATGCAAGGTTTCTCAAGATGGCTGAGACAGAACTGGATCTCCACCAGGCCCTGCTCTAACCACTATGCAACGCAGGCCCGAGAAGCGTAAAACTGAGATCATTAGACAAGCGGATACCTTTCCATATCGGGATGCAAAACACAGCCGGGGAGGAGATCTCTTCCCCCAGAGGCACGTCATACATTTGTTCTTCTTTCCCTCGCTTTTTCAGTTGCTGGGATGATGAGGAGCAGAGCTCGGCGGTGCTGTGGATCATCAAGGGACCCATCCTATTAACCGTCTTGGTGAGTGTTCCTTTGATCTCCGGCTTGCTTTGAAGAACTGAAAGCCCAGCAATTGTCTTTAGTTGCAGAGGGTTGGCAGTGGGGGGAGGGGAGGCAGTGGTTGCACCGTACCTCTCGAATCGATAAACATGTTGTAGTTTTATTTTTTCTTTGCCATCAAGTTGCAGTTGCATTAGGGCACCCCCGAATGGTTTTCGAGGTGAGGGATGTTCAGAAGTGGTTTGCCGTCGCCTGCCTCTACATGCCAACCCTCCCAGTGGTCACCAGGGGCGTATCTACCAGAGGGACACGGGGGTCAATTGCCCCTGGGCGCCACCCATTGCATCACGTGGGGGCAGAAATGGGATCCAGCAGGTTCTCACAGGTTCCCGAGAGTAGGTTACTAATTATTTGTGTGTGCCGAGAGGGGGTTACCAATGGGTGATTTTGCCCCGTGATTTTGGCCTTAGTTACACCCCTCCTCTCAGCAGTAGCGCACAGAACTGGAAGCAGTCTAGCAGGAGGTGCACCGGCGTGCGTGGCAGCCTGCGCCTGCGTGCATTCATTTCCCACCCAAGGACCGGCGCAGCAGCTGCGTCCTTGCCACAGCCCCGCCCAGCAATGCCCCACCCCAGAATGCCCGGCCACGCCCCCGGAATGCCCCGCCCAGCCCCATTGGTGCTACGCCACAGTTTGAATCCCACCACCATGGGAACCTGTTACTAAAATGTTTGGATCCCACCACTGCGTGGGGTGTGTGTGCAAAATCACGCCCCTCCCACGTGAACTGAAGGAGCAGCCAGGCTGGGCACCTGCAGCCTTGAAAGAGGAGCAACCCGGTTAGGAGCCTACCACCCCCGGCCAAGGGGTGCCCCTCGGCAGGCTCCCGACCTGACTGCAAGCCCACGACACGCTCCCGGTGTTGCTGCAGGCCCACCATACACTCCGGGCCCCACGGAGGAGGTAAATGGGGCATGGAGGGGGGTGCGGGGGGGGGAGTGAGGGAGCAGGTGTTGCTGCTAGGCGCCATTTTATCTCAATACTAACCAGGAAGGCTCTGAAGAGGAAGGCAATGTCCAACCACCAGTGCTTCTCACTTGACTTGATAGTCTTTCCTGAGGTCACCGTGTCAGCTGTGATTTGACGACACTTTACACAGAAACACACACACACACACACACTTAATAAATCCACAGAAATGTGGGTGTGTGAATTGGTGGAGCACAGCTCCAAAGGATCTTGGGGTGAATATGGTATTCTTGCAGTATTATCTCAGAATTCCCGTGAGTCTCAGAGGATGCCGAGAAGCACAAATAAAGAACCAAAAACGGCAGGAAATGCTGCATGCCCCAAATTCAGACCCCCCCCAATACAAAAAATGAAAAAGAAGAGTAATGGATTTCTAAAACATTGGTCCTACTTTGAGAACCAGGTTTGACAATCCAGACATCCAGGGAGACGTTGTGGTTATTTCAGAGCAGTCATGATTTCCTGTCAAAATAAAATGTAAGGAACACTCGACTGAACATATTTACTTAGCTACGCCAGTGACTGACAGACGGTCTCTTCCCCACTCCTCCGTGTCTTCAGGTGAACTTCATCATTTTCCTCAACGTCATTCAGATTTTGGTCCAGAAATTAAAATCTTCAGGGCCCGGAGGAAGACATCCAAGGCATTTTGTGTAAGTGACCAAACCCCTCGCCTACGTAGTTAGAAGAAATGGTCACTTTGGAGTTGTAGCAGAAAGTGACATACTGGTATGGAGACAGGCGTGGAGGCAGGCCGTGTTTTAAAAAATTTTTTGCCCCACTGCTACTCAGAGCAGTGTCGGGCAATAGCAACTACTGGTGAGAGGCTTCTCGCTATAGAAGAAGAAGAGGAGGAGGAGGAGGAGGAGGAGGAGGAGTTTGGATTTATACCTCACCTTTCTCTCCTGTAAGGGGCTTACAAGCTCCTCTCCCTTCTTCCTTGCCCTTCCCCCTCACAACAAACACCCTGTGAGGTAGGTGGGGCTGAGAGAGGGAAAGCAGCATTCTCCTCAGTGTCGTTTTAAATGTGTAAGGTTAAGAGCTTGTGTATCTAATCTGGAGGAACCGGGTTTGATTCCCCGCTCTGCTGCCTGAGCTGTGGAGGCTTATCTGGGGAATTCAGATTAGCCTGTGCACTCCCACACACGCCAGCTGGGTGACCTTGGGCTAGTCACAGCTTCTCGGAGCTCTCTCAGCCCCACCTACCTGACAGGGTGTTTGTTGTGAGAGGGGAAGGGCAAGGAGATTGTCAGCCCCTTTGAGTCTCCTGCAGGAGAGAAAGGGGGGATAGAAATCCAAACTCTTCTTCTTCTCTTCTAATAAGCCTATTACCAAGAAAATGGCGTGTGTTTGTATATGGGTGGGTGGGAACTAGATGGGGGGCGGGGACTAGGTATGCTGTAAAAGACCAAGGTGTTTTGGGGAGAATGTCCCCATTTTGGCTGAGCACAAGTTCTGACGACATCCTTTCCTTTTTCAGACGACTGGCCAAATCCACCCTGCTCCTCATTCCCCTCTTCGGAGTACATTACGTCGTCTTTGCTTTCTTTCCGGAGGGCACGGGGACAGATGCCAGATTGTACGTCGAGCTGGCCTTGGGCTCTTTCCAGGCAAGGCTGACCCTCAGAAAACGGCAGCAGGCAGTTCTGTGGGCTGGTGTTGAAGGATCGATCACAATTTGGGGCGGGGGGTGGGGAACCAATTTAGAAAATTAACCAATTTCGGATGCCATCGGGTAATACCCTTCTGTTTCATGGAAGAAGGACAAGAGGGGAAAGAATGCAATGTAGAGATCAGCAACCGTAGATGGATTTACCGCACAGAGAAGCAGCTAAAACGCTGATTAAAAGGGAAAAGGTACATTTTTATTAGGAGCTACATTGAAGGTAGGAAAGAGGCGAAAATAGCAGGCTGCTATCTTGCTAGCTAGGAAGAGTCTCTGCAACCAACTTCCGAGAAGAAGCAGGATGTTTGACCTGAGGCTAGACAACGGGTGACACAGAAGGATGGAAGCAGCAGTGGCGTAGGAGGTTAAGAGCTCGTGTATCTAATCTGGAGGAACCGGGTTTGATTCCCAGCTCTGCCGCCTGAGCTGTGGAGGCTTATCTGGGGAATTCAGATTAGCCTGTGCACTCCCACACACGCCAGCTGGGTGACCTTGGGCTAGTCACAGCTTCTCGGAGCTCTCTCAGCCCCACCTACCTCACAGGGTGTTTGTTGTGAGGGGGGAAGGGCAAGGAGATTGTCAGCCCCTTTGAGTCTCCTGCAGGAGAGAAAGGGGGAATATAAATCCAAACTCCAATCTCTCTTTATAGCCACTCTAGCCGACCAGTTGCCCACCAGAGGTGTAGCTCCAAGGGGACAGAAGGGTGCAACGCACAGGGCGTGCGTACCCTGTGAGGGTATGGTGAGGGTTTTCCGGGGGCATGGTGGGGGCATTCTGGGGCGTGCCGGGGGTGTTCAGGGAAGGACGGGGGCAGAGGATGCACCAGTACACCGGGCGCTTTCCCCCCTTGCTATGCCTCTGTTGCCCAGGCCCTGTTAGGTCTTCTCCTTTGCACAGTAGACATGACCACATCTGACACAGATATAAGAGTTTTATTTCAGTATCATGACTAATAGCTCTTGAGAGATTCATTCCTCTTGTGCGACTGCACTTGGAGTCCTGTGTTCAGTTCTGGTCGCCACATCTCAAAAAGGATATTGAGGAGATAGAAAAAGTGCAGAGAAGGGCAACGAGGATGATTGAGGGACTGGAGCACCTTCCTTGTGAGGAGAGGCTGCAGCGTTTGGGACTCTTTAGTTTGGAGAGGAGACGTCTGAGGGGGGATATGATTGAAGTCTATAAAATTATGCATGGGGTAGAAAATGTCGACAGAGAGATATTTTTCTCTCTTTCTCACAATACTAGAACCAGGGGGCATTCATTGAAAATGCTGGGGGGAAGAATTAGGACTAATAAAAGGAAACACTTCTTCACACAACGTGTGATTGGTGTTTGGAATATGCTGCCACAGGAGGTGGTGATGGCCACTCACCTGGATAGTTTTAAAAGGGGCTTGGACAGATTTATGGAGGAGAAGTCGATTTATGGCTACCAATCTTGATCCTCTTTGATCTGAGATTGCAAATGCCTTAATAGTCCAGGTGCTCGGGAGCAACAGCCGCAGAAGGCCATTGCTTTCACCTCCTGCAGGTGAGCTCCCAAAGGCACCTGGTGGGCCACTGCGAGTAGCAGAGAGCTGGACTAGATGGACTCTGGTCTGATCCAGCTGGCTTGTTCTTATGTTCTCATGTTCTTATTACATTTCTCTAGCAGTTTGGTTAAAACAGTATTAGACCCAGTATTAGACAGCACAATACACTATGAGGTGTCTCTTATATTCTTGGTTTTGAATGCAACTCAGGCAAATGTAGCTACTTTAAGTGAGACTACAAAATTTTCACTGGAAAGCATAATCGCCATTAGAGTCTTGACGTGATCAATTTAATTGGCAGCTAATGAGACTTTGTGCAACTCAGGTGAGTTTTCTTTCTTCTTCTTTTAGGGCTTTTTCGTTGCTCTCCTGTACTGTTTCTTGAATGGAGAGGTGAGTAGCAGCCCAGGTGGCCAATCTGGGATGGGAAAGCTCTGGAGATTTGGGGGGGTGGAGCCTGGTAAGGTGGGATTGTGGGAGGGGCCTCGGGGTCGGGGAAAATAATGCCATAGCTTATTTATTTATTGCATGGTGTGCACTTCTCAAGAGCAGAAGTTTAAAAAGCATTGATATGATAAACCTGACAACCAGTCCCTAAAAGCCAGCGCACAATATTACGCAGATTCAATAAAACAAAACACAATAACTGAAAACGTTACACGAACAATATTGCCAGCTTGTGATCTATCAGCAGGACAGGGGACGAAAAGTTTTACAGTGTCATGGATAGATCAGTTATCCACCTGATCAGTTTTGTTGGATACATTTGAAAATTCCGAAACCTCACAAGTGTGAGAACAAACAGGGCGTTCTCTTATGATGCAGTCGGCTGTTTAGACCATAGGTGTCAAACTCGCGGCCCTCCAGATGTTATGGACTACAGTTCCATGATGCTGGCAGGGGATGATGGGAACTGTAGTCCATAACATCTGGAGGGCCGCGAGTTTGACACCTGTGGTTTAGACAATTTACAATTTCTGATCCACAATGATAATCTGATGCCGTAGAATCCGTCTTCCCAAGCAGCTAAGTCCTCCAGGGCTGAGAGAGTTCGGAGAGAACTATAACTGGCCCAAGGTCACCCAGCAAGCTTCATGTGGAGGACCGGGGAAACAAACCTGATTCACCAAATTAGACCCCACTTCTCATATGGAGAAGTGGGGGGTTGAACCAGGTCCTCCAGATTAGAGCCCTCTGCTCTTAACCACTACACCACCACCAGTTCTCAGTCTGAGACCTCAAACCATCCAAGCACAGATTTGTTTTGTGTCTATGGCAGTGATGGCGAACCTTTTCAAGACCAAGTGCGCAAATTGCAACCCAAAACCCACTTATTTATCACAAAGCGCCAACACGGCAATTTAATCTGAATACTGAGGTTTAGAAAAAACAGTTGGCTCCGAGACGTGTGTTACTCGGGAGTAAGATTGGTAGTAGTTGGTGGCTTTGCTTTGAAGCAACCGTGCAACTCTTCCAACGGGTGAATCACGACCCTAGGAGGGTTTACCCAGAAGCAAGCCCCATTGCCAGCAACCGAGCTTACTGCCAGTTGAAGGATCGCGCTTTAGTTCTTCCCATGAAAATCAGTGAGGTTTAACAGCACTTAACAGGGTTACCTACACTGCTTCCCCAAAACTAGGTCTTAGGTTTAATGCTAATAATCGAGCCCACCCTAGATGGGGGGGGCAACTCTGTTTGCGTGTGCCCACAGAGAGGGCTCTGAGTGCCACCTCTGGCACCCGTGCCATAGGTTCGCCACCACTGGTTTATGGTGTCTGTTGGTGATATAATGTTGGCCACGAGCGTAAACGTTTACAGTGGGCTCCATTGATGCATTAAAATACAGTTAGATCTTCTCGGCTAGCAGCTGGAGAATTTACCCAGCCTCTGAGAACGCAGCTTTGGCGATTCCTGGTCCAGTATCTGTTTTAACCCTATGCTGCTTTCCCCATCTTTGCTTCCTTTTCTGCTCACAGGTCCAGGCCGAGTTTAAGAAATGCTTTCGCAAGTGGCACTACCAACATTTCCTGAGCTTCAGGCAAAAGCATCGGCGAATCTCTGGAGACAACAGCCCGATCAATTACGTCACGCAGCTCTCCCTGATGGACAGGATCAGCCCGCAAAGAAGCAAATGCCAAAACGGCTCCTCCTCCATCTGACGCTGGTCCATTCCGCACGCCAAATGTGTAACAGGTTGCAGACATTATAAAGGAACCAGTTTCCCCCGTTCACATGCATGCCGTGCAGGCAGCGACTGGAGCCCACGGAAACAATCCGGGTTGCTTTCGCCCCTTCGCACGGAGACTCTCTCTCTGTTTTTCTCTCTCTTGTATTTCCTGCAACATATGGGTACCGAGCCCTTCGGGGGTGAGGCGGCTTATAAATCTCATAATAAATAAATAAATAAATAAATACTACAACACATACCAACACTGGATTTTGCAAAAGCATAAGCATAAGCATTTATTGTCATTATGCACGCACAACGAAATTTACAGCAGCCTTCCTCGATGCACACAATTTCAGACTCATCCCCCATCCTCACTTTCCCCTTCCTCCACCCATCCCTACACAGCCCCAAACACATCGACACGAAGCCGCAGAGTTCAGCATAGCCACAGCTCTAGAGTAGAAGCTGTCTAAGCCTCTTTGTCCTAGTTTTGATAGACCTGTATCGTCTGCCAGATGGTAACAGTTCGAAAAGAGAGTGTGCTGGATGAGACGGGTCTCTCAGAATATTTTGGGCTTTTTTTAGGCTTCGGGTATTATAGAGTTCTTCCAAGGAGGGGAGAGGGCAGCCGATAATCCTCTGTGCAGTAGTGATCACCCTTTGGAGCGCCTTCCTATCTGCCACTGTGCAACTGGAGAACCATACGCAGATGCAGTAGGTTAAGACACTCTCTATAGTACAACAGTAAAAGGACACCAGGAGTTTTCTATTCAGTTGTTGTTTCCTTAAAAGTCTCAGATAGTACAGTCTTTGCTGGGCCTTCTTAACCACCGCGGCAGTCTGTACGCCCCAGGTCAAAAGGACCACTGGTTTAGTGATTTTCAAAAATCATGGGTTGAGGAAATAACACGGGGCAGACTCATTTGGGGGGGGGGTGCAGAACTTGTGCGAAGCCGCCCCCCCCAATGGTTTATATAGCACCCTACACCCATTATATTAGTCCTGTGTGAAATCAACCACTGTTAGATATGGCCTGACTTTTAGTCTCAAAACCAGCAAGAAAAAGTATGTACTATTCAAAACCAGCAAGGAAAAGTCTATCCTACATCTTGATTTGGTATGTAATATTCCCAAGGGTTCGGCTACAAAATTAAAATCAAACGTTTATTCTAAGGTGTACTACAAATAGGCCAATTAAAATCCTCACAGGTCTGGAAAACAAACAGCCATTTTTTACAACAGCTATTAATACGACTTATTTATTTTATTTTATTTATTTATCATATTTATATACCGCCCTCCCCCAAAGGCTCAGATAGATGATGTCAATCTCCAGTGAACAACAAAGACCATATGCGTTTGAGCTTCAAAGGCCTTCCTCAGGGGTCAAAAGTAAACTTAAAATACAGAAAATAATATATTTTAATCAAAGCCAGGGGTTGTTATCTCTTATATTGTGTGGTGTGGTGTGGATATATAAGCAGGCAATGAATCCCTTCACATGGTTCCTGCACTCACACAATCTTCTTCGTAGACATTATAATCTGTTGTAAAATTTCTAGTGTTTCTGGATTTTACGTGTCCTCAGCTATATCTTGCCTCATTGAAGGAAGCTCAGTTGTGAGCAAATACCCCTCTTTTTCCTGAGGAATGTTCCGCTGTCAGAGTGGCTCTTTAGGAGCAGATCTACAAGCAGAGGAAGAGGGGTATTTGATGACAATCGAGCTTCTATCTTTCAGTGAGACAAAAAATAGCCATGAAGAACCAAATTACTCGCTGGAATATTCCTTGTTCTGCAGCTCCACCATGAGGTAGAAGGTGGGAATTACACCCAAAAAATCCTTTCTAGGCAAGGTATGGGAGACTAACTGTAACCGTAACCAACTGTAACAATAACCCTAACCGTAACCACAACCCTAACCCAAAAGCTGGCTTCTGGTTGCTTCCAGTGATGCTATGTTGCCCCGAATGCCAATCAAACTTCTTTCTCCCCTGTTGGAGCAGGGGCTAGAATTCAGTGGTTGGCAAACCTATGGCACTCCAGATGTTCATGGACTACAATTCCCATCAGCCCCTAGATTGTCAGACAGATGTCGTCAGCTGACAGCCACCAACACAATACAAATTTAGGACATACGGGGACCAGTAGGGTAGGAACGCAGGCATCTCTAAGAAATAGATATTGTCTTTCTAGTTCGTTTAGTGTGATAGAATTTGTTAAGAAGCTCTTCTGTTTGAGAGGATGAAGCTTGAATAATGTATTGTTGGTATTAATTATTAGTATTAATTATAATAATAGCTAGTAGATATTATTATTGTAGATTTCACAGCTGCCAGATCTTTAGCTGGTTGTTGGCCTTCATTACAATTCGAGCCTTACCCAGAGGCCTAGGAAGTTGTAATGTATCGGCGTAGTATTCGTGCGGATCCCAGCAGGGCTGCCTACTGAATTTGACAGATGTTAATTTTGTCAATTCGAAAATGTTTCAAGTGCTGCCCTAGTGTTTTTGGGATGGCGCCCAGCGTGCCGATTATTATTATTATTGTAGATTTCACAGCTGCCAGATCTTTAGCTGGTTGTTGGCCTTCATTACAATTTGAGCCTCACCCAGAAGCCTAGGAAGTTGTTGATGTTGATGATGATGATGATGATGATGATGATGATGATGATGATGATGATGATGATGATGATGATGATGATGATGATGATGATGTGATGATAGTCCCATGTGCAACCACTGGATCATTACTGAACCCGTGGGTTGATGATCACAAATGTTTCCTAGGCAGACTTTGTTTATGGGGTGGCTGCCATTGCCTTCCCCAGTTGTCTATACTTTACCCCCAGCAAGCTAGGTGCTCCTTTTACCAACCTTGTGTTTGGTCCCCCACTCCTCCACATGAGTGGCGGACTCTTATCTGTTGAATTGAATTTGTTTCCCCGCTCCTCAACATGAAGCCTGCTGAGTGACCTTGGGTTAATCCAGTGGTGTTATCCAAAAACTTTAGTAACAGGTTCCCATGGTGGTGGGATTCAAACTGTGGCGTAGCACCAGTGGAGCTGGCCGGGGCATTCCAGGGCGGGGCTGTGGCAAGGACGCAGCTGCTGCGCCAGTCCTTGGGCAGGAAACGAATGCACACAGGCGCAGGCTGCCACACACACCGGTGCACCTCCTGCTAGACTGCTTCAAGTTCTGCACGCTACTGCTGAGAGGAGGGGCGTAACTAAGGCAAAAATCACGTGGCAAAATCACCAATTAGTAACCCTCTCTCGGCACACACAAATAATTAGTAACCTACTCTCAGGAACCTGTGAGAACCTGCTGGATCCCACCTCTTGGTTAATCCCAGTCCTCTCTGAACTCTCTCAGCCCCAACTACCTCACAAGGTGTCTGTTGTGGGGAGGGGAAGGAAAGGCAATTGTGAGATGCGTTGAGACTCCTTAGAAGTTGTGAAAAGCTGGTTATAAAAACCAATTCTTCTTCTCTCTCCCCAGCAGCCTGATTATTGGCCAAAACTGGCATCTTGACCTTGGTCAAGAAGTGTATGAGAAGTCAGGAGGATAACCCTTATATTGCAGGGAATGGGGCATAACAAGCAACCAAAACAACTAGATGGTTCGTGGCAGAAAGAAGATTTGGACCAGCTTTGGTCAAATCCCCACTACCGTCTTAGCCACGTTTCAGAACACAAACTAACCAGGTTTGAGGGATGAGCAATTTCTGAGTCGAATCCTCCACTACCATCTTAATACCGTTAGGTTTCAGAACACAAACACACAAATTACCTCAAACCTGGTTAGTTTGTGTTCTGAAACCTGGCTAAGACGGTGTAGTGAGGATTCAACCGGGAGGTCAGCCTCAAACCTGTTGGGTTTGTGTCTTGAAACCTGGCTAAGACGGTAGTGGGGATTCGACCGAGGAGGTCGTCCCTCAAACCTGGTTAGTTTGTGTTCTGAAACCTGGCTAAGACGGTAGTGGGGATTCGACCGAGGAGGTCGTCCCTCAAACCTGGTTAGTTTGTGTTCTGAAACCTGGCTAAGACGGTAGTGGGGATTCGACCGGGGAGGTAGATGGCCCTCAAACCTGGGTTAGTTAGTGTTCTGAAACCTGGCTAAGACGGTAGTGGGGATTCGACCGGGGAGGTCGTCCCTCAAACCTGGTTAGTTTGTGTTCTGAAACCTGGCTAAGACGGTAGTGAGAGGATTCCTGGACCGGGGAGGAGTCGGCCCCTCAAACCTGGTTAGTTTGAAGGTTCTGAAACCCTGGCTAAGACGGTAGTGGGGATTCGAACGGGGAGGTCAGCCCCTCAAACCTGGTTAAGGTTTGTGTTCTGAAACCTGGCTACAAGCATGCAGTGAGGTGGGGGATTCGGAGCCGGAGGTGGAGGTCTCCTCAGAAGCCTGGTTAGTTAGTGTTCTGAAACCTGGCTAAGATGGTAGTGGGGATTCGACCAGGGAGGTCGTCCCTCAAACCTGGTTAGTTTGTGTTCTGAAACCTGGCTAAGACGGTAGTGGGGATTCGACCTTTGTTGCGCTGGTCCTCCAAATCTGAAGCTATGGAGAAAGTCCTCGATTGTCAGACAGTATCTGGTCCTAGTCTGCGCAGACATCTCTCAGAGCTCTGGTCTGGCTGCCTCCACAAAAATAAAAAAAAATGCCCAAGGAACATGTAACAACACTTTTTTATTATTACGTTTTCTTTTTAATGACATAGATTCTCAAACTCCAAAATATATTCCACGGTGAAAAAAGAAAGAAAGAAACAGCACTGTTTGAACATGAAAGAGATATTTACAATACTTTCAGAAACAATTCTGCCTTTGGGTCTCTGCTTACAAAGGAGAATCGACATTCTAGTGATGGTCCCCCATCCACCCACTGGCCATATATATATTGTTTTAATTTTTACATTCAATATAAAGTTACCCATCGGAGAGTACCTTTGTGCGTGGCCCCACCAGAATCGGTATTTTCGTTCCGATAGACCAACTGATCTCTTCATGAGGCTCCGCCATTGGACCACAAAGACCGAACAAATTAGTTTTCCTCAGAGAAAGTTGGAAGAGTAAAGGGCACCCAGAATGAAGACAGGTAGAACACACTGAAAACACAATTATTTCTCGAAGTAGGTTTTGCACGGGCAACCGCTGGACGGAAAGCCTGAGAAACTGAAGTCCGTTCTATCCTCGCCTGGTTTTATTGCCAAGACTTGGGATCTGGACATTTCTGCATCCGAGGACACCAAATACCCTAAAAGGGGAGGAGACCGTCCTGGATTATCTGCAGAAGCAATTGCTAAGGAAACCCCACTGACAGGACTCTAACCACTATGCCATGCTGTCTCTCTAGACTTCGTGCCTAGTATGGGATTTCTCCATGCTAAGCAAGAGGGGAAGGTACACACCAAAGTGAAAATGAAGAAAACTTGTACCAACAGGCTACAATAATGACTTCAAAAAATCAGTTCTCCCACTGGAGTAGCAATTTACTTTTAAGGAACCAAAATAATTTTATAATTTTACAAGCAGTAACCAAATGTTTTGGAAAAATGGTTTACATTCTCCCATTGGTACAAGTTTTCTTCATTTTCACTTAGTATGGGATTTCTGCTGTGATCATTTTTTAAATGGTTTCCAGTCCTTCCATTTTGTTTGATTTGATGGTGGTGGGAAAAGACACCAAATTGCAAATTATGGAGATAATGTAGGGTTTTCAAAGCAAGAGATAGTTTGCTGTTGCCTGCCTTTGTGTAGTAACCCTGAAATTCCTTGGTGGTCTTCCGTCCTAGTACGAATCAAGGCCGAACCAGCTTAACTTCCAAGATCTGATGAGTTCGGACTAGACGTTTAATACTTTTGCTACTTTCCTGACTATTCCAGTTTCTAAATGTAATGGTTTGAGCTTTATATTTTTTGTGATTTATGTGTGCTGCATAGTAACATTTTTGAAACAAGTTGTACCTTCTGTTAGTAAAACCATTCTAAAGAAATTCTGCCCTCTCTCTCTCTCTCTCCCCCCTAGTCACACCAACAGACGGAAGGTTGAGAATTTGCATTTATAGATACGGCTTGTTTAGCCCTTGTTGGGTACTAAAAGAAACTTTTTCTCTTGCTTTAAAAATTCTGGATTGGGTTCAGCAATAGATTCCCGCTAATGGAAGAGCCTTGTGGCGCGGAGTGGCGAGCGGCGGTACTGCAGTCGAAGTCCTGCTCACGGCCTGAGTTCGATCCCAAGGGAAGTCGGTTTCAGGTAGCCGACTCCAGGTTGACTCAGCCTTCAATCCTTCCGAGGTCGGTAAAATGCTTCTGTAGATGTACAACTGTAGATGACTGGGGAAAGCAATGACTTGCAGAGGGGACTACTTTTCCCTTTGAATGGCAGGGATTGATTTTAGCTGAGATTCCTTCCACTGCAGACCCCCCTCCCACAATTTGTTTCTAATGTTGTTCTAGGACAGTGGTGGCGAACCTTTGGCACTCCAGATGTTATGGACTACAATTCCCATCAGCCCCTGCCAGCATGACCAATTGGGGTTGATGGGATTTGTAGTCCATGAACATCTGGAGAGCCGCAGGTTGCAGACCCCTGGCCTAGGATCACAGCATCAGTCTTACTGTCAGATGGCCATCGAGCTTTGGCTAGACAACCTCCAAAAAAGAAGAACCCCCTCCTCTCCAAGGAAGCTTGAGAAAGGTACACGAAGCAGATGTAGCAGCAGTAGCAGTGGACACAGATTTTCCATTATTGTTTAAAACAGCCGTGATTCAACCCTGAAGGCTCTTAGAAAGTTGGATCCAGTGGTAATTGCCGCAGAGGGGATTTCCCCCCACCTTCCTGCTGCAAGATATAATTCTCTCCAAAATGCTGCTCCTAGAACAGTGGTGGCGAACCTTTGGCACTCCAGATGTAAAGACTACAATTCCCATCAGCTGATGGGAACTGTAGTCCATGGACATCTGGAGGTTTATTGCCTGGGCCTGACCTAAACAGATATCATGAGGGGAGGCAGTAAGCCAGTGGTGGGGATCCAAAAAATTTTAGTAACAGGTCTCCCGTAATGGTGGTGGGATTCAAACTGGTGGTGTGTGTAGCACCAATGGGGCTGGAGTGGAGTACGGCACGGGGAAGTGGCCAGGCGGTATTATGGGCCCGGGCGCATCCCCTGGGGGGGGGGTTGTGGCAAGGGCGCAGCTGCGTAAGTCCTTAGTCCCATGGCGAAACGCAGTGCACATAAGAGGCGTGGGCTGCCATACTTGCGCGGTGCACCCTCCTGCTAAGACTTCACTTGCAAGTTCTACTGCAGCTACTGCTGAGAGGAGGGGCGTAACTAAGGCAAAAACCACATGGCGAAATCACCAATTAGTAACCCCCTCTCGGCACACACAAATAATTAGTAATCTACTCTCGGGAACCTGTGAGAACCTGCTGGATCCCACCTCTGCAGTAAGCGATGAGTCAGTGGCTTTCTCTTACCTGTCCAGGGTAATGCCTATTGATCGCCTCTATGTGGCAGGAAGGAGCATTTCTCCTGGACAAATTGACCGGGGATCCTGGAAGTTTTTGCCTTCCTCTGGGCATACAGCAAGAGTCACTGGGGGAGACAGGAGCTAGCTGTGAATTTCCTGTGCTGTGCAGAAAATTAGACCAGACGACCCTTGAAGTCCCATCTCGCTCCATATTTCCACATTTCTCTAGTTTAACCCACCAATTCACATTTGCATAATACAGAACTGGGATTCTTTTTCACAGGGGAAATAAAATCCCTTCTTAGCAATCAGAACTTTGGGTCACCATGTGGGCGAGACCAATATTCCCAGTCTCTTCGTCCCACAGACACATTAGAGCTGATGGATTGGGAGTGCTTACATCATAGGTGTCAAACTCGTGGCCCTCCAGATGTTATGGACTACAGTTCCCATCATCCCCTGCCAGCATGACACTGGCAGGGGATGATGGGAACTGTAGTCCACAACATCTGGAGGGCCATGAGTTTGACACCTGTGGCTTACATGCTTGTGCCAGAAAAAAACAGTCATAGTCTTCGTGTGTGTCGCAGCACAATTTGTGTCCCGTGGTGGACAAATGTCATCCACTGCACAGCGACACGCAAAGGTCCCTATGCACAAGTTACTTTGCAAAATCTCTCCCCACGTCCCCAGAATTTCACGAGTCACTGAATCATGTGCAGAAAGGTCTTTGTATGGAACACACATAGAAACCAGGTCATAGCTTATCTTGAGGTCCACTCCTTTCCCCCTAAACCCGTCCATTTATCTCCAATTTCTCTATTTTTTTAAAAAAAGAAAAGCAATAATATTCGTTCCAGTGAAGGAGAAAGATCCGGCCCTTTCGCGGCAACTTTCCAGGTCATCTTGCCCTTACATTCGTCCTTTAGGGTTGAACAAAATAACACACGCACCCCCTTCCCGATACACACGCACTCACACACTCACATTTATAGGTTAGAGAGGGTGTTGCGATATCAAAAGGGGCTCAGACGATCCGCGAGGCAATCAGAGGAGTCCGCAAGAAGGCTTTGGGGCAATCCACAAAGCTCCTGGGAAATTGACATCGTATTTTCGATAGAGCTGAAGTAATTAGGCACCCATCGGGAAACGGATTAAAAGGCGAAATCGGAAAGGATTTTCCTCCATCCTCTACAAGTTCATGACTGCCCTTTCTTTCTTTTTTTCTCCGCCTCCCTTTTTGTAATGAAACAAAACAAACACTCGACATCTGAGAAAAGTGCTCAGGTCCCAATCCAACCCCCTTGTTCCCTTTAAAGTCTTTATTATTCTCCTTCCAAAGTAGTGGATCACCTGGGGATCAGGATGGCACGGACATTCTGAGATCCGGCAGAGCGGATATCCTGACTATCATTATGCAATCCACAGAATGAGCATCATAGTCCTTTGGGTGCAAACCTTGGCACGAAGAAGTCGACGTAGTCGGCAAAAGCTCACCGAAGTTCAGTGATGCTGGTGGG
Organism: Sphaerodactylus townsendi; assembly: GCF_021028975.2. Lineage (NCBI taxonomy): Eukaryota > Metazoa > Chordata > Lepidosauria > Squamata > Sphaerodactylidae > Sphaerodactylus > Sphaerodactylus townsendi. Next base: position 73,886,047 of record NC_059435.1, on the reverse strand, counting down.
TGGTGAATACCACCAGGTATTTCCCATCAAGAAAAGCATCAGTAACGGGAGTGATACGGGTAGTCCAGAAGACGCTATGTTGCTAGAATTATCTAGCCTTAACACGGGGGGCCAAAATATAGAACTTCTTTTTATTATTATTATTATTATTTTGCTTTTTACAATAATAATAAAAAAAGAACCCACCGACCTCAAAAAATATAGCTCTATCATAGTGTGGAAGGCCCTTTTACAAAATTCACAGCTTTAACAGAAATCTTTCTGATACATTCCTGGGGAGAGCGGGACGCCAGCGATTCCGTCTTTGTTTTGTGGACTTGCCATCTGTCAAATGGCGCCGTTGCACCAAACGTCAAGAGATGGAGTCGGGAAGCCATATTGGTGACCCCGCTTTCGGCAGGACGCCATACTGGTGACCCCGATGTTGGGGCTGACGTTCGGTCAGCCGAAACGTTTGGGTTTCATTCGGAGTCACAAAACAGAACACGTAGCGCAGTACAACGCGGAGGGAGCGGAGGAATTGGAGGTGACAACTGAAGCAGGCCAAGGGGGAGATCTCAGGAGAGGTCCACGTACAGGTATCAGCTCGGCAACCAAAATTCACGACAGCACTACGATCACCAGAATTACGCAAGGTCGACGACGGGATTATTTGCAACGGGCTGGGGGCTGGGGAGGGAAGGCGGAGGAGTGGGTTGAGCTTCTTGTTGTCCAAATGATCTCGACTGGCATATTTACATATCCTTTGATGCCTTCCCTCCAGCACATCAGAGATGATGCGCTTCGCGTTTCCAGGGCGATCTTGTGTATTTTTTTTCATTTGTAATAAAACAGAGGTGCGTTAAAAAGAAAGCACAGCAACCCACTCCACCAGAATTATGACTTTTTTTCTTTTCAAAGGCGCTTTTCTCCAGGGTGGGGTGGAGTCAAGTCCCTCAAAGCTACCACGCCGTCATGGAGTTCTCCCGGCGTTTATGCACCGACGATGCCGGATCGTGAGCTGCTCTTGCTCAGAATCGACAGCTGCGTCCCCCCGTTCACTCCGCTGCTTGCCAGGGAGGGATGGCGGTGTTTGAAATCCACAGCAAAGTACCGGTTGACTTTCCAGCTCCTCCATTTCCTCTTTATTTCTGATTGCACCTTTAGGGAGAAACTTTGAAAGGTCATTTTTAATGTACTTCGCTGTTTGGGAACATGCTGAGAAATCAACAAGCATCTGAACACTATTGCTTTCCCTTAAATATTCCTAGGTGATTCGATAGGGGGCGCCACTGCCTTCTGTTTGCAAGGTCTGAGCAAGGAGGTTAACCACAGGAAATTTGGGGAGCCACAGGCAGCCCTATCCGGGGTGTGTGTGAGTGTGTGTGTGTGAGTGACAGTGATGGCTGCGGATGGCCCCACGGAACTGCCTCCAAAAAGGCAATCAACAACATGTGTGCCATGGGAAAAGGAGAAAAACCCCTTCTTTCCTGGGAAATCCCATTACCGGTAATGAAGAAGAAGAAGAAGAAGAAGAAGAAGAAGAAGAAGAAGAAGAAGAAGAAGAAGAAGAAGAAGAAGAAGAAGAAGAAGAAGAAGAAGAAGAAGAAGAAGAAGAAGAAGAAGAAGAAGAAGTAGAAGAAGAAGAAGAAGAAGAAGAAGAAGAAGAAGAAGAAGAAGAAGAAGAAGAAGAAGAAGAAGAAGAAGAAGAAGAAGAAGAAGAAGAAGAAGAAGAAGAAGAAGAAAGTTTGGTTTATGTTTCCCCTTTCTCTCCTGCAGGAGACCTCCAAGGGCAATGACAATCTCCTTGCCCCTCCCCGCTCACAGCAAACACCCTATGAGGTGGGTGGGGCTGAGAGAGCTCCGAGAAGCTGTGACTAGCCCAAGGTCACCCAGCTGGCGTGTGTGGGAGTGTACAGGCTAATCTGAATTCCCCCAGATAAGCCTCCACAGTAGCTCAGGCGGCAGAGCTGGGAATCAAACCCCGGTTCCCTCCCAGATTGAATACAACGAGGCTCTCTTAACCTCTACTTACCTCGCCCTTTGACTGATATGCTCGATCCTTTTGGATGATATAAGTCTGATACTTTTGGATGCTATAAGTTTGGATGATATAAGTCTGATACTTTTGGATGATATAAATCTGCGCTGGAAGAAAGGGTGCATCCCTGAGCCAAAACTACTCTGGGAGCTGACTAAAGTTGGTTCCACTCCTGGGATCCCCCCCAAAACCACTTCCCCCATGCTGGTGAGGTCTCCTGTGGCAGAAGAGTGCTGGCACACACTCGCATTGTGCAGTGGCTCAGTAACCTGCTACGGAGGGCAGACGGTGTGGCATTACCCCCTGCTTAAGTCTCTCCCCAAACCCCACCCTCCCCAGACTCCGTGCCCCTCCCCCTTTGCAAAATATCTCCAGTAACGCCCCAACCCAGAGCTGGTAACTCTATCCAGGCCACATTCAACATCAACGAAACCATGGGCCAAGGCAACCTGCGAAACCCCGACCTTGCTGTTCCGTCAGCAACAGTATTTCCGATCCTCCGTTCCCTCCCTGCCTTCTGTGGCTTTTGGCTCGTGAAAAAAACCCTCCGTTTCGATAAGACTGTCAGGATGTGCTTTCTCCTTCCGTCAAAGGGATGCTCTCAGGTGAGGGCATTCACACCTTCTTGGAAGAAGGGGCTCCCCCCGCTATCGTCATGGACCTTTCATTTCCTTTGATGCTGGCAACTATAGATAACGAAGAATGACCCTGGTGCCAACTCCAAGGGGGGGCGGCATCCACTGGTCTATCACTGTTCTGGCCTTGGGGATGTTTGCCTCCCCAATGGCTCTTTCCTTCCACTGTATCCTTCTCACGTTCCATGGGAAAAGGGAGGCGGGATTTATGGTTATTCCATGGGGATAAAGTCAGGGACATTTGAAAACGGGGTCAGAAGAAGAAGAAGAAGAGTTTGGATTTATATCCCCCCTTTCTCTCCTGCAGGAGACTCAAAGGGGCTGACAATCTCCTTGCCCTTCCCCCCTCACAACAAACACCCTGTGAGGTGGGTGGGGCTGAGAGAGCTCCGAGAAGCTGTGACTAGCCCAAGGTCACCCAGCTGGCGTGTGTGGGAGTGCCCAGGCTAATCTGAATTCCCCAGATAAGCCTCCACAGCTCAGGTGGCAGAGCAGGGAATCAAACTCGGTTCCTCCAGATTAGATACATGATCTCTTACCTCCTACGCCAGTGGTGGCAAACCTTTGGCACTCCAGGTGTTACGGACTACAATTCCCATCAGCCCCTGCCAGCATGGCCAATTGGCCATGTTTTGCTACAAGTTCTCCAATTGGCCATGCTGGCAGGGGCTGATGGGAATTGTAGTCCGTAACACCTGGAGTGCCAAAGGTTCGCCACCACGGTCCTACACCATTGCTGCTCCCTGCTTTTGTAGAGCTAGGCACGTGCTGTTGTTATCAATAAAGACTTCTGATCAGGAAATCATTGACTTCAGTCATAGAACCTAACAGGGACATGGCAGCTGTGAGATGGAATGGCAGGGGAAGCTGGGAATTATTTTATTAATTCATTTATAAATTGATTTGATTTATAGGCCACCTTTCCCCTAGTGGGCTTGGGACAGCTTACAACACATTCACATCGATCATGAAGACGTAAAACCAACACTCAAAATCAGATTCTCGCAGTGGGATGTATCCAATGGAGCCCCACCGAATCCTAAAATAAGAGGGAGGAGTAAAGGGAGGCCAACATCTATCGGGATGCTGTTGCTACGCTCAACCACAGGCCTGATGGAATAGTCTTAATGGCCCTGCAGAACTGTGACAAATCCCGCAGGGCCCAGTCAACGGGAGAAAGAGTCAATGTTTAAAAAACTTACCTCCCCGTTCAGGAAGCAGTAGAGTACAGCTACGACAAAGCCCTGGAGAGAGAAAAAAAGACACAGTTATCCTTTCCAGATTCACTGAGAAATACCCATAATAATGGAGAACGTTCTCTGTCTGATGTGATCCCAACACAAGAGCAAGAGAGCTCTGTTAGCATCGTATCATGGTGATGAATCAATCAGGAAAGGCGCTAGGCCAACTTTCGATTGGCCCATGTTTTCCTGAAGACCATGAGATGTGCTCTGGTATCTAATATGGCTCCAGTTTCAAGTTTTGGGGCCTTTGTTTAAGAAACGTTCAGGATTGAACATCCTGAAGTTCTAAGAGTAAGATCCAAGCTCCATTTAACTTGGTACTGTGCAAATTTGCAATCAGCGTTCCCCCCTAAAATCCCATCGCTCATTGTTACAGAATGCTGGGGACCCCAACCTTTCTGCGCCTGTGGGCACCTTTGGAATCCTGACCCAGAATGTCAGAAAACGTCTATCAGAAAATGGCTCGCCATAGGTTTATGGAGCCGGTCACAAAATGGTTGTCATGGCTTACCTTCAGTCAGACAGGGAAGTTCTTTGTGCGATGGTGGCAGTTGCTTTGTACGATGGTGGTTTTTTTAATCCATGCAGTCAATCAATTCTGCAGTGGCCACCAGTCATAAGCTTGCACAGCAAAAACCCCACCCACTTTCTAACACATTTGGTGGGTGCAAGGAAAGATGTCGGTGGTACGATACCACTCCCGGGCACCAGTTTCATTCCCATTTCAAGAATGCAGTTGTGAAGACTAGGGTTGGAGATTCGGACGGTCCGAATCCTGGTTTAGCCGTAATCTCTGCATCGATTTGGACAGATTAGGATGAGCAGGGTCCAAATCTGACCTGTCCGAATCCCATCTGATCCGAATCCATGGGATTCGGATCACCAGCCAAATTGTGTTTTAATTTTTTGTGTGTTTTTCACATTTTGGCCTGAAGGGGGCACATTTGTAAACATATCGACACCATTGAGAGTCCATAACTTTGGCCCCCCTGAACCAAACTGCACCAAACCTGGGGGGTATCATCAGGACAGTCTCCGATGATACTCTGAAATCACAGTACCGATACATCTAAAAAATGCACTTCTCAGACACTCATGCACCCCAGAAATTTGCCCAAGATTCTTTGAGTCTCTGCAGAGACTTAGCTTCGCATTGTGCTGTCAATGGGGAATTTCTGATAGAGGGGGGAAAACTGTGGAAAGTGCACATTTATCATAGTTAAACTCACAAAACTTTCATTAGGGTATCTTCAGGAGAAAGTCTCTGGATTGATCACCATCCGGGTTTGGGAAATCCTTCTTCAGGGGAGACGTGAAGGATGGACCCTACCCTTCTGGGGGCCCATATAAACCCCTGGAAGCAACGCAGTCACCAAACCTGGATAGTTGCCATGAAGAGACTCCCTCCTGAAGACACCCTAAGAAAGTTTTGTGGGTTTACCATAAGCCAAAATGTGCCTCCACAGCCCTCCCGCAGAAATTCCCCATGGGCAGCAGTGCTGGAGCAAAGTCACTGTTCACATGCAAAAACACAGAATCTTAGCCAGAATTTCTGGGGGTGCCTGCAGAGGTACATTTTTTAAAGACTGCTAAGGACACCAATCTTTCGAGGAATCCTTCATCAGGAGACTGTCCTGATGTGATAAATTCCTGTATTTGTTTAGTGGGAAGTTTGGATCAGGGGACCAAAGTTATGGCCAATTGTTACAACAGGGGAAACCCGGTGGCTTCATGTGTGGGAGGGGTGAAAAAACACAAAGCAGCATTTTTAAGCGTAGCAGCACAAAAGATTTCAAGGGGCCCATCATCAGGAGACCATCCTGATGATACCCCCCAGGTTTGGTGAAGTTTGGTTTGGGGGGGGCAGGTTATGGACCCTCAAAGATAGCCTCTATTGGCTCCCATTGGAAATAATGGGTGATAATGGGCCACCTGTTTGGGGGTCCATAACTTGGGCATCCCTGAACCACACTGCACCAAACTTGGGGTGCATGATCAGAACAGTGTCTCGAAGACACCCTGAAATATTGGTGTCACTAACTGGAAAACAATTTTTTTGGTAATTTTTTTGTGGTTGAACCTCCATGTGCAGGAGCAGTGAGACAAACATTTTTAAAAGGTATTGGCACCAAACTTTCAGGTTGTCATCAGAAGACTCTCATGATGACACCATACAGGTTTGGGGGACTTTGCTTCATGGGGTTCAATGCTATGGGCCCCAAAAAGGGTTGGGCCCATGGCTGCCTCAGGAGGCAGAGTTGAATGGAATACCTCCCTCCTCAAATCTGTTGGGAAGAAGGAAATCCTGAAGGTGGAGTGAAACCAAACAGTGTCTAAGAAAACCACAGGTGATCCTCCATAGAGAAACCCTTTTATTTGAATGAACTCAAGCAACAACACATCCTTACTTATGATGGCCCTGCTCACTTTCTGAGAAGCACAGCGGGTGCCAAGAGAAGTCCTGGTAGGTGTCATGGTGCCCAGAGGCGCCACATTGGGGCTTGTGAGCAGAGGGGCTCTCTGTGCGTACCCGAAGGTTTTCATCCATGAGCTGAAAATCATCAGACAGATGGGGGAGGCCGCTTTGCTGCGCACCTACCTGAAAAGATCCCAGGCCAAGTTCGAAAACGAGCCGTTCCCTCTTGCTGACATTCTCTGGATAAAAGGCAAACACTGTGTAGTGGATTCCAAACAGTGGGATAAGGAGCAGAGTGAACCGAGACCCAATGTACAGCCTGGCGAGAGAGAAAGAAAGGGTTTTTTTCTAGATGCACACGTGCTTACACTGGAATGGAATCAAAAACACACAAAAATCTGGATCTTAAAGAGTGATCCTTCCGCTTCCTTCCTTCCTTCCTTCCTTCCTTCCTTCCTTCCTTCCCTTCCCTTCCCTTCCTTCCTTCCCTTCCCTTCCTTCCTTCCTTCCTTCCTTCCTTCCCTTCCCCTTCCTTCCTTCCTTCCTTCCTTCCTTGTTCTTCCTTCCCTTCCTTCCTTCCTTCCTTCCTTCCTTCCTTCCTTCCTTCCTTCCTTCCTTGTTGTTTCACCCCAAGTTCTGATTTGTAATGTCAGCCTGAACGGATAGTTTTGCTGTTCCACTGGAAGAGGTTGCAACTGGTACATTGGGGGGCTGTGTGGTTTCCGGGCTGTATGGCAGTGTTCTAGCAGCATTCTCTCCTGACGTTTCGCCTGCATTTGTGGCTGGCCTCTTCAGAGGATCTGATGCCAGGACCTGATGCCAGAGGATCTGATGCCAGCCACAGATGCAGGCGAAACGTCAGGAGAGAATGCTGCTAGAACACGGCCATACAGCCCGGAAACCACACAGCACCCCAGTGATTCCGGCTGTGAAAGCCTTCGATATAAACTGGAACGTTGTTTTCATGACTAATTTTTTATTGGCTCTGAAGTAGTGAAGGAAGGTGCTGGCAAGTTGCAGCTGTGGGGTTTTCAGGGTAAGAGCTGTTCAGAGGTAATTTGCCATTGACTGCCTCTGCGTAGTAACCCTGGACTTCTTTGGTCTCCCATGAGTCAAACCTACCTAGCTTCCTAGATCTCGTGCGATTGGGTGAGCCTGGACCATTCAGGCCTAGGCCTAAGACCGTGGCAGCGAACCTTTGGCACTCCAGATGTTATGGACTACAATTCCCATCAGCCCCTGCCAGCATGGCCAATTGGTCGTGCTGGCAAGGGCTGATGGGAATTGTAGTCCATAACATCTGGAGTGCCAAAGGTTTTCCACCACTGGCCTAAGGCATCCAGAGGTGGTTAGCCATTGCCTGCCCCCGTTTAGCAACCCTGAACTTCCTCGGTGGTCTCCTACCCAAATACTGAGCAGGATCGACCCTGTTTGGTTTCCAAGATCTGACAAGTTCACATTAGCCTGTGATACAGAACTATTTATTTAGAAGAGAAAATGGGATGAACTAACATATGAAATCTGGTCATGAAAACAAACGATGATGCAACCCGTGAAAATTTGCATCAGCTTCAACGGTGAAGGACGGCAGCATGAAACTAGGAAAAGAAACTGCCTATTTGGGGAAATCCCACCTGTGCAAATCCCATGGAATGGAACTGGGGCTGTATGAGCCCCCTGCTGTGTTTGGAATATCTTCTGCGCCCTACCACCGATATGCCTGCTCTGAGACCAGATCTCTTTTCAGGGCAGCTCCACTGGTTGTCCTGCATTAGCCCTCCCTCCAGGGGCATCAATGCAGAGGGCTGTGGAACCGATCCATTAAACATTCACCTTCCTGCCTGTGATCCTGCAAAGGAGGCACTAGCCAGAGGTCTGCAACCTGCGGCTCTCCAGATGTTCATGGACCACAAATCCCATCAGCCCCTGCCAGCATGGCCATGGCCAATTGGCCATGCTGGCAGGGGCTGATGGGAATTTTAGTCCATAAACATCTGGAGAGCCACAGGTTGCAGACCCCTGGGCTAGACAACTTTCACCCCTCGGAGATACTGAAAAAAAACTGATTTGGGCCAGGGGTCCTCCATGTTCTCCAGAACATGTTTCCCCAAGTTACAGACTGAGGTGTAGCTGCCCAAAATGGCACCCAGGGAAAGCACAACAGGTGGCCTGCCCTGGCCGCCACTTAAGCAGGTCGCGTGCGAGCACACTGGGTAGCCCCCCTCTCCTTTGCAACTGCGCCCCAGCCCTGAACTCCACGTGAGCCGGTCATCCTGAGTGCTCAGTTTAATGCTAGGCTCAGTGTGGCTGGGCTGAGCTTTAAGCTGCACGTTCGAAGTTTAAAACTGGACCCAGCCCAGCCGAGCCTGAAATCATACCTGCTCTTGAATTCCATGTGGAGTGTGGAGCAAGGCGAGCTGGGAGAAGTGCCAGCCAGCTGCCCTGAAATGCTCCTCTCATCCGTGCAAAGGTTTGGTGAGCTTCTCCTCATTGTCCAGAGGGCAAACTGGCCAAGTAAATGGTTTATGCCCGTGGTGGCGAACCTTTGGCACTCCGGATGTTATGGACTACAATTCCCATCAGCCCTTGCCAGCATGGCCAATTGGGCTGATGGGAATTGTAGTCCATAACATCTGGAGTGCCAAAGGTTCGTCATCACAGGCATAAACCATTTACTTGGCCAGTTTGGCCATGCTGGCAGGGGCTGATGGGAATTGTAGTCCATAACATCTGGAGTGCCAAAGGTTTGCCACCACGGGCATAAACCATTTACTTGGCCAGTTTGGCCATGCTGACAGGGGCTGATGGGAATTGTAGTCCATAACATCTGGAGTGCCAAAGGTTCGCCACCACGGGCATAAACCATTTACTTGGCCAGTTTGGCCATGCTGACAGGGGCTGATGGGAATTGTAGTCCATAACATCTGGAGTGCCAAAGGTTCGCCACCACTGGTTTATGTGCTGGACCAGGAGGCTTGAGAAACTTCAGCTCCCATGAATCTCAGCAGCAATGGACACTATTGTGCATGCTTGCGACCATTCAGGCCTTCTAGGGAAGGTCAAATCGAGGCCAAGGAGAAGTTTGCTCGGAAAGGAGGTATGAGTCAAGCAAGAGGGCTGGCAAGGAAGTTCCCCTGTACTTGGTCTTCCCAAATTTTTCTGGAGGAACACTTGGAGTTTTCTACAAGGACTATTCAAGAAAGGTTGGGAAAGCAAAAAAAGCAGAAGAAGAGTTTGGATTTGTACCCCTCCCCCTTTCTCTCCTGTAAGGAGATTCAAAGGGGCTGACAATCTCCTTTCCCTTCCCCTCCCCACAACAAACACTCTGTGAGGTGGGTGGGGCTGAGAGAGCTCAGAAGAACTGTAACTAACCCAAGGTCACCCAGCTGGCGTGTGTTGGGGTGCACAAGCTAATCTGGTTCACCAGGCAAGCCTCCACAGCTCAAGTGGCAGAGCGGGGGATCAAACCCAGATCTTCAGATTAGAGTGCACCTGCTCTTAACCACAACACCACGCCTGAGAGGTTACACACATGCATGTTGTGTTAAGTTACCCTTTGGCAAATCACTGTCAGTATTCATCTGTGTCCAATGACCACGTCATTGAGATGTGTTACTGAGATGGTGCGGATGAATACAGGCAACTGTTTACCAACAGGGTACATTTGTAACCACTTCATAGGGCATTAATCAGCAGCGATGCTCCAGTTGAACCCTGTGTCTCCTCGATACTCGTCGAAAGGATACAGGTGACCCCGTACAGATGACCCCATGAAACGGTCCTCTGAATTTAACAAGACGGCCTGCCGAGCTGTAATGTGCAAAGGACGTTGAGTAGCAATTTGATAAAGCGGTTGTCCATATCCACCCTTAGCCGGCAACGATCAGCAAACAAATAGTATCGTTCCAACAGGTAACTTTCAGCTACCTCAATAGGGTGTTACCAAAGAAAGCCACACAAAACAAAACAAAATACACAGAACCAACATGCAGCGGACGAGACACACAGACACGACCTTCCGTTGCCGCTACCACGACTGACCACGTATCTGCAGCATGCATCGAACAAACACAGGTATCGCCACAGGGTCGCGGACACTTACAAGGTAATGGCGGATAGTTCTGACATCCTGCAAGAGTGTTGATTAGCCCTGTGGGGCTCACAGTAGCATTTCTGAACGCAGCTGCTGAATATGACAAGATTAGCAAAAAAAAATGTGTTTTTTTTCCCCAGCGTACCGCAACAAGGCTAAGAGAGCACGTCAACTTTCAACACGTTTTCACGAGTCACGAGTGGAAAGCAGGAAGGAAGCCAAAGGGATGCTGTCAAGTTGATGGGATGCTTTTTTGGTGATGCACAGGAAGTGGATGGTACCCTGAGCCACAAAACTGGCTGGAACATGTTGTGGGCATATCTGACGGGTTGTGGTAGAAAGCGAGCCAAAGGCGCCAGGGGGATGGGGTTTTTGATGAATCCATAATGAAGTTGTGAGGATCCAGGGACAGGGTGTGTTGGAGTTTCAGGGATGGAGGAAATACCACTACAACACACAAACGCGTTGCATCAACCGCTTTTATATATGTGCATTATTGAGACGCACTAAAGGCGTGATAAGTGAATGCTGCCATTGTAACCACCATAAGCTGTATTGCTGTAAGAATTGCACTGTGTGTTGTGTTTTGCACTGAACTTCACTATTTATGCACTTTATTGTTGTTTGTGATGCACATATATAAAAGCATGTACAACTCTTTTAAATTTATTAATGGTCTATATTCAAGCTTGTATACCCTATGCCAATAAAGGTCTATTGTGATTGTGATATATAAAAGCAGTTGATGCAACGCGTTTGTGTATTGTAGTGAGTTTTAACGTTGCATCTAGAGAGTTGATTGATGGAGGAAATACCCCCACACTCCACCCCAAGTTCAGATCATCACTGGACCGGGATAGCTCCAGCCATTTGACAATGCATCATTAAATAGTCCAGTTTAAGTTCAGAGGTAGGTTCAGAAGACCTCTTCCAGCCTGCTCATCTCTTTTCTCAGTACTCCTCCCTCACTTTGAATCGCAGAGTTGGAAGGAGATGCACAGGCCACCAGGGGTGGATCTGCCAGGGGGACATGTGGGGCACATGTCCCCGGGCGCCACCCATTTGATCCCATGGGGGCGCAAAATCGCGCCCCCATGGGATCAAGCTTCTGGGGAGACCCACCTCTATTGGAGGCCGCGCCTGCCTCAGTCAAGCAGCGTGGCCTCTGATGGAGGTGGGGGAGGGGGCCGGGCCAACAGCAGCCGGCGCTGGGCCCACCGGGTGCCACTCAACTTAAGGAATACCTGGCGGGCCTGCGGCAGGCTCTTGGTCTGGCACCAGCTGCTGCTGCCCCCACATCAGAGGCCGTGCCTGCTCAAGTGTTTGAAAGCGGATTTTGCTATTCCGCACTGCTGCAAAGTGCATTGAAAGTGGATTGAAAGTGCATTATCCTGCATGTGTGGAAGGGGCCATAGAATAGCTAGTTGAATGTCCACTAGAACTGCAGAGACCAACAACCTGAACTGGGTGGGCGAAGCTAGCCTGATCTCATCAAATCTCAGAAGCTAATCAGAGTCAACCCCAGTTAGTACTTGGATGGGAGACTGCCCAGTCCAAGGAAGTCTTTGGTTGCTATGTGGAGGCAGGCAATGGCAAACGACGCCACAAACAGGGTATGATGGAGAACTTGTTTGGTGAGGCAGCAGGTAGAGTGGAGAGAAGGAGAGACCAGAGTTTAAACCCTTAGTCGGTCACGAAATTCTGCTGAATTATCTTCCCTTGCTCGCTGCTTACCTGACCTACATCAGTGGGTTGTTGTGAGGGGAAAAAATCGAGAGGGCTACATACGCTGCTCTGGGCCCTTTGAAGGAAAGGCAGGATAAAAAATGTGACAGCCACAAGCTATTTCCCTCCCATCACCACCACCATCTGGAAGTTAGAGCATATCTTCTGAGAAGTCAGAGTCCCCGATCTTAGTTACCAAGGGAGTTCGCCGTTACAGAGTTGCCGGCTGGTGATCTCAGAGGGTAGCGATATTGACTGCTGAGGATGGGGATACGGGGGACCCTGTCACACTGAGAGCGTGGTATCGTTTCCAGAGTGAATCCAGATGCGACATCACATTATTCTGGGATTCAATGGAAATCCACACTAAGATGTCACCCCGTTCTAGGATTCTTTGCAAACTCTACGGTTGTATCATAGAGTTTATGACGAATACTAAAGCAGGGTGACATCACTATCGGGTTTGACCCTGAAATTACTTCACATCGTTGATACAACGGTAATTTTCCCATTGCCCTCCCCTAAACCTACTGAACCACAATGACAGCCAGAATGGTATAGTATTGAAGAGCAGTGGACTCTAATCTGGAGAACAGAGTTTGATTCTCTGCTCCTCTACATGATCTGCAGACTCAATGGCTCATTCCACACATGCAGAATAATGCACTTTCAAACTGCTTTCAGTGCTCTTTGAAGCTGTGCGGAATAGCAAAATCCACTTGCAAACAGTTGTGAAAGTGGTTTGAAAACGCATTATTTTGCGTGTGCGGAAGGGGCCTAATCTGGTGAACCGAATTCGTTTTTCCCCGTTCCTCCACATGAAGCCTGCTGGGTGACCTTGGGCTAGTCACAGTTCTCTCTGAACTCTCTCAGCCCCACCTAGCTCACAAGGTGCCTCCTATAGTGGGAGACCCTCAACCCTACACCATTAACAGATCCATTCCTTAGTTCAAATTGCAAACATGGAGACCATTTTCCCCTCAGTCTTATGTGAGGTACTCCTTGCCTACATTCACTGACTTCAAAGGGCTTAAAAAGATTTCAACCTGTGAGTCTAGTTCCCAGTGGTCCTATCAAATTTGATCGGGGTACAATAAATAAAGCTTTCCCCACAATTTTATTCATCAGGGGAAAAAAATAATTGCTTTCAAATGACAAGGATTTGTCACAGACATGACTAGTTTCTGACTGGATTCTGTTTGCATGCAAGACATAACCATACATATTTGAGCAGACTGGTATTTTTGAGCCTGCGTGCCCCAGATCTTTCAAAAACCTTAGTCTTTGAGAGCAAGAACTTGTTTATAAATCTGGATGACTCCTGGCAGAGTTAATTAAGCACTTGGTCAGATTTATTCTAGAAATGCTGACGCAATCTATGCAATCCGTACAGGGCCAAAAGAAGGGAGGTAACCTCGTGAAGGAAAATCACAGGCGCTTCTGGAAAAATGCTTGCCAAATCCCCTATCAGAGGGCTGAAAAGACAATCCTCTTGGTAAGCAGAACAGATGTTTGTCTCTTCCGCCATAGAAACTGAGAAACATAGAAACATAGAAACTGAGCAAGTATAAATGTCTCAATTGCAGGCATTTCTCCCCAGCCTATAAATCCTCTTCTTCAGTGTCCTGCATAGCTTTTGATCTTTCTTCACAAACTTTTGGGGAAATGCTTGCCAAATTCTTTAGCACAGTGCTGAAGAGACAAGCCTTTTTGTAAGCCAGACAGAAGTTCGTCTCTTCTGCCATAGAAATTGAGCAAGCATAAATTTCTCAATTGTATGTGTTTCTCTCCAGCCTACAGATACTCTTCTTCAGTGTTGTGCATAGTTTTTTTAATCTTTCTCCACAAACCAGGATCAGGCGCGGAATGTATATAGATGCTTAATTTGTACAATGTGTTTTTCCTTGCTCTCTGAATGGATTGTGAGGATTTTTTAAAAGAAAGTCAGTTGCTAAAAGCCTGGTTTGTTATCCCTTAAATTGGACTGCAGGCAAAATCATACCTACCGATGGGATATGCCATGTTTCTCTTGTCTTCCCACAATGATGCTAGTTGGAGGAATGATGTACACTCGCATTAGCTAGGGATATAGGCATGCTTGGGGTTTTTAACATGCATGACAAAGAACAGTGACCGTGATGAAGAAGGAATGGAAGAGGAAAAGGAGACTGGATGAAATCATGAGACACAGGGATATTGGCTTACTGCAAACAGGGGCCTGTGGCTACTAGAACCTGTGGCTACTAGAACCTTCACATGGAATCTCTTGCACCCACAAATGTCCCTGAAAATCCTAGATTTCTTCTAAAGGCAAAGTATTTTTTTCTAGTTTTCATGGTGTTGCTTCTGTGTAGACTCACTTAGAATTGCTTCTTTAGGTAATGTAAATAGAAAAGTATTTTATGTCAATATATTGATATTGATATTGATATTGATACTGATACTACTACTACTACTACTACTACTAATAATAATAATAATAATACTAATAATAATACTAATAATAATACTAATACTAATACTAATAATAATAATAATAATAATAATAATAATAATAATAATAATAATAATAATAATACTACTACTAATAATAATAATAATAATAATAATAATAATTCATTGAAAAAGAACATGAGAAGGTCACTAGATACCGCGATTTGAAAATCGAGCTTCAGCATCTCTGGCACAAACCAGCTGAGGTCGTCCCAGTGGTAATCGGCACGCTAGGCGCCATCCCAAAAACACTAGGGCAGCACTTGAAACATCTTCAAATTGACAAAATTAACATCTGTCAAATTCAGAAGGCAGCCTTGCTGGGATCTGCACGAATACTACGCCGATACATTACAACTTCCTAGGCCTCTGGGTGAGGCTCGAATTGTAATGAAGGCCAACAACCAGCTAAAGATCTGGCAGCTGTGAAATCTACAATAGTAGTAGTAGTAGTAGTAGTAGTAGTAGTAGTAGTAGTAGTAGTAGTAGTAGTAGTAGTAATAATAATAATAATAATAATAATAATAATAATAATAATAATAATAATAATAATAGGAAGTAGCTATTATTGGTGGGTTATCATTTAAGAATAACAAGGAAGAAAAGCTATTATTGGATGGCGATTACAGTTGTTGCTAATTATTAATAGCATAATCCTCCAATGGTTGCTTATTGTTGTTCTGGCCAATAATGGGCGCCCCCAATAAACTCTGGTGGAAGTTATCTTTCCATTCAAAACTATGCACAGCCTTTCTTCTAATTGTGTTCCTCTCCTAAGCTGGCTCATCCCCCAGGCAAAATAGAATGCACAAAAACAATTTGAGTATTTTGGAGTCCTTGCAAAAATAGACTAATTCCCCCTGAGTGGACGGCACAAAAGGCTGGAGCCCTGGGGGACGAGGCTCCAGAGATTATCTGCCCATTTCCAAAAGCCCCAACGGAAAGAACAGGAAGAGGGAGTCTTTGACACCGACTTGGCTATTCTGTGAAATTGGCTGGGAAAAAGGAACGAGAAAGGGGCCACAGGGGAACGGAGAGAAGGCTGGGTGGGAGGGGCAGAGAACCCAATCCAAAAATGAGATCATGCAACCCCAGATTTGCATTTGAAAACACCCACTCTCCCATTACAGCGGGGCCCCGTGTGCTATGATTCCAAGGCACGGGTTTTCCTTCTGAATTCCCCAAACTGGCAGTATTTCACATCACTTGTTTGAAAAGTTTTTTTTTAAAAAACCCTCCCCTGTGGATTCCCCGTATTCCCTGGTGCCACTGGGTTTAGCTCAGAGGCAAATTGGGCATAAAACTGGCGGTCATTTGTTATGAGTGGTTTGTTGCCCACGTTTCTCAGTGTCCTCGCCCCACGTGGCCAGGTCTCTACTTCCACACATGACCTCTTGTTTTGCTCCCCCTATTATGGCTTTGATTTCTTAATCACCTTTCCCTGAAAGGGCATTAAAGCAGAAAGGACATTATCTCAGATTCCCTGAAAGCAGAGGTGGGACCCAGCAGGTTCTCACCAGTTCCCGAGAGTGGGTTACTAATTATTTGTGTGTGCCAAGAGGGGGTTACTAATTGGGTCTGCTTTTCCGTTAGAAATTCCATTAGGTCCAAAAATCATAAAGTCCTGTTGTTTCCTATGTGGCTGGTTAGCGAAGGTAGAGAACGGGATCATTCTCCCTGTTGGGCTGTTTTAAAAACATGTTTTAGAAATAGGGTAAAGTTCCTTGTTTAAGGAAAGTATCCTTCTTTTGATTTCTAGAAACAAAATGAAGTATTTGAAAGTATGAAGTATTTGACAGGCAGTCAATTAGAGGAGAAGTAGTTGTTTCTGTTGGCAGTAGACAATAGGACTTGCTACAATGAGTTTAAATTATGGACAGAAAGATACCAGCTGGAAATTAGGAACTTTTTTTTTACAGTAAGAGTTTTTTACAGTAACAGAGAAATTATTAATGCCCCACCCCCGGAATTCCCTGGCCATGCCCCTGTCGTGCCCCACCCAGTCCCATTGGCGCTACGCCACTGTTTGAATCCCACCACCATGGGAACCTGTTACTAAAATTTTTGGATCCCACCACTGCCTGAAAGCATAAGATTTCACCATCAGTATTTGGGGATCTATTTCAGACACAGCTAGGACTTGGGTTCAAATCCGTACTCAGCCACGAAGCTCCACCCTGGGTCTTGTAGGGGAAAAGTCAGGTAGAAATGTGATAGTTTTTGAAACTGGGATCCCCTATAAAAACTAAGTCTGAAGGCAATTCTGTTAGACAAACTCAGACCCTTCTGTGACCTATATATAATAAATATATGCCTTGGAAGTGGAGAGGGGTGTGGTGTAAGCAACTTTGGGTCCCCGCTGCAGGAGAAAAGTGGTCTATAAATGAAGTAAAGAAGAAGAAGAAGAAGAAGAAGAAGAAGAAGAAGAAGAAGAAGAAGAAGAAGAAGAAGAAGAAGAAGAAGAAGAAGAAGAAGAAGAAGAAGAAGAAGAAGAAGAAGAAGAAGAGGAGGAAGGAGGAGGAGTTTGATTTATATCCCCTCTCCAGTAGGAGGTCTCCAAGGGACTTACAATCCCCTTGCCCTTCCCCCCTCACAACAAACACCCTGTGAGGTAGGTGGGGCTGAGAGAGCTCCGAGAAGCTGTGACTAGCCCAAGGTCACCCAGCTGGCATGTGTGGGAGTGCACAGGCTAATCTGAATTCCCCAGATAAGCCTCCACAACTCAAGTGGCAGAGCTGGGAATCAAACCTGGTTCCTCCAGATCAGAGTGCACCTGCTCTTTGCCGCTGCTCTTAGCCACTACGCCACTGCTGCTCCCAGTGGAATAAAACAAAGTAAATAAAACCCAAAGCAGGCCCCCGGAGAACGCTGCCAAGACGTTTCTAAGCAGAAGGGCACACAAACCGAAATTCCGGCACGTCCGTCAGAGCTCAGAGAAATGATTTTACAGCTCAGCTCCATCTAGTTTCATGTGTCAAGATTGCTAGATATTTGTCTCATTTCACCCTTTATGAACTCTGCCTTGCCTGACTTTTTGATGGAAAGATCAGATTTGCAGTGAGCCAGCATTCCCGGTGGTTACCTTGTTGCATTCACGAGTCAGTGAGCAAGCAAAAAAAAAAAAAGGCCTCGGAGATACACAAGCAAATAAAGACAAAACCGCAGAGCTCTGCAATTGCACAGGCTTCGGATGGTTTCAACTGACACCTCTCAGACAGACTCCTCACACTTTGACTGAGACAAGATTTTCAACAGCCACAGGTCAAACTGCACATGCCGGTCAGGATTTATTTTTATTTTATTTATTATGCAGTTTTTATACCACCCTTCCCCTTCCAGGCCCAGGGTGGTTTCCAACTTCGATAAAACATAACATGATAGATGCAGCAGAAGTAATTGAAAACTTGTAAAAAAATTAAACGTACAATATATCATAGCAATTCAGAAGGCAACATTAATCTCATCTATGCTCAGTGGCTCCCTCTTCTGGATGAAACCTGCAGTTAATCTCGATGGGGGCTCGGGCAGACGGAATCAATAAGGAAATAGGGCATAGGTGTGGAAAGCGATGGGGAAGGGGAAAGTAGAGAGGAAATGTGAGGGAGGAAAAGGAGGGGTGGGGGATGATATTGCAGTTGCTGCCTCTACTGGTTTTGATTGTGTGTTCTTGCATTACAGGGGGTTGGACTTGATGGCCCTTGGGGCCTCTTCCAACTCTATGATTCTGCACACATGGTGGAACAGCTCCGTTTAACTGGCCCTGTGGAATTGCACAAGGCCTGGTTTAAGAACATAAGAATATAACAAGCCAGCTGGATCAGACCAGAGTCCATCTAGTCCAGCTCTCTGCTACTCGCAGTGGCCCACCAGGTGCCTTTGGGAGCTCACGTGCAGGATGTGAAAGCAATGGCCTTCTGCGGCTGCTGCTCCCGAGCACCTGGTCTGCTCAGGCACTTGCAGTCTCAGATCAAAGAGGATCAAGATTGGTCAAGATCAAAGAGGATCAAGATCAAGATAAATCGACTTCTCCTCCATAAATCTGTCCAAGCCCCTTTGAAAGCTATCCAGGTGAGTGGCCATCACCACCTCCTGTGGCAGCATATTCCAAACACCAATCACATGTTGCGTGAAGAAGTGTTTCCTTTTCTTAGTCCTAATTCTTCCCCCCAGCATTTTCAATGAATGCCCCCTGGTTCTAGTATTGTGAGAAAGAGAGAAAATTTTCTCTCTGTCAACATTTTCTACCCCATGCATAATTTTATAGACTTCAATCATATCCCCCCTCAGACGTTTCCTCAACAGGCAGGGTCCAGGGCTAGCTAGATCTTTCTTGGGCCAGGGATCACCAGCAGGTTTTCATTTGCTGATGATAGTGACTTTCAAATGACATATCAGGAGAGGCAGTCCTGTAGATAAGCAAGCCCCAAACAGGTCAGCACCAATACCTTAAACCTGACCTGGTACTCCCCTGAAAAACCCAAGGAGGGGTGGCGGTATATTAAATTGAACAAATACATAAATAATAAATAAATACCGTGGAATAGCCTGAGAGCTCAGATATACAGATGTATGAGCTCTCATCAGACATGGAAAAGGACAGAATCCTGACCCATTGTCGACTGCTATCGTTAGTTAGTATGAACCCCCTGTCTTGTCTAGGAGCAATAACCCATTACAAGCTAGGTCTGAAATGTGATTGTTTCAAGGATCGCTGCTTTCGTTCCTGAAAAATATACTTCTGACACCCTGACAACAGCATCTTCCAGCTTCCCAAATTGCCTTGTTCTGCCTTGTTGGGTGCCTGCAGGGCAGGGTGACGCTCACGAAGACCCAACGCCACCAAGGTTAGTCTATCTGGCCTAAGGAGCCAAAGATTGGCTGGGAAAGGGCTGCAGGACCTTGGAGAGCTCCAAATTTGCTCTCAAGCAGGAGTCCCCACCCCAACCTTCTTGAGCCTCGTGGGCACCTCTGGGATTCTGGCACAGGTGGTGGGCGCAACCACAAAATGGCTGCCGCAGGAGGTGGAGCCACACAGACAATCGCTGCCGCCAGAGGCAGAGTCAACTACAAAATGTCAGTGACTGGGGTTTTGCATAATACAGACACCAAACCAGTGGTGGGATCCAAAAATTTCAGTAACAAGTTCCCATGGTGGTGGGATTCAAACTGTGGCGTAGCGCCAATGGGGCTGGGCGGGGCACGAAGGGGGCATAGCCGGGCATTCCGGGGGTGGGGCATTTCTGGGCAGGGCTGTGGAAAGGACGCAGCCGCTGCGCCGGTCCTTGGGCGGGAAACGAATGCACGCAGGCGCAGGCTGCCACGCACGTCGGCGCACACCTCCTGCTAGACTGCTTCAAGTTCTGCGCGCTACTGCTGAGAGGAGGGGCGTAACTAAGATCAAAATCACGTGGCAAAAATCACCAATTAGTAACCCCCTCTTGGCACACACAAATAATTAGTAACCTACTCTCGGGAACCTGTGAGAACCTGCTGGATCCCACCTCTGCATAGGTGCCCCCTCCAGCGATGTAACCGCGCATGCTGCGACTGGCTTGGGAGCACAGGAGAGAGTACAAAGGTTTCCACACCCATGCACATGACACAGCAAGGAGCCAACACACACCTGTGCACACTTAAAACCCACAACACATACCATGCGGCTTGCAGCTCCCTCCCCCCCCACATATAAACAGCATTGTCACCAGACTGTGAGAATACAGAAGGAGGTCGATTTCACCAGACAGCTTGCAAATGATACGGCTGGCCTCCACACGGGCCAGGGCCTTTACGGCTTTGGCCCCGGCCTGGTCAAATGCTCTCCCTTCAGCTGTCCGGGCCCTGAGAGACCTTACTGAATTCCGCAGGGCCTGTAAGACGGAGTTGTTTCGCCAGGCCTTTGGAGGGACCAGCCTTTGATGGTCCCCCCCCCCCCCGGCCCTTTACATCTGGGCCTTTTGCCATCTTGGGACTTGCCACTCCTCCCTCCTGAGAGAGGATTTTTTCAACAAATGGGGTTGCTGGACGCCACTTTTATTCATAATAATTAGTTGTTATGTTTAACCTTTATTTTTATCGCTGTTTTTAATGGTTTTAGCTGTTTTATTTATGCGACTGTCTGTTGTACACCGACCAGAGCCCTTCGGGGATGGGGCGGTATAAAAGTTGAAAGAATGAATAAATGAATAAATGAATAAATGAATAAATAAATGTTTAGTGGGGGTGGGCTCTTGAAAACATGGGGGCTGTAGAATATATTGCTTTTGCTACAAGGTTAGTTAAGGTCTTGTTTTCTAGACCTGCAGCCATCTTTAGATTGGCACAGAACTAACTGAAGAAGAGTCTGGATGTATACCACACTTTTCACAACTGTCAAGAGTCTCACAGCAGCTAACATACTCCTTCCCTTCGCTCCCGCACAACACACACCTAATGAGGTAGGTGAGCCGAGAGAGTTCTGAGAGAACTGTGACTGGCCCAGGGTCACCCAGCAGGCTTCATGCATGAGGAACAAATCCAGTTCACCAGATAAGAGTCCGCCACTCATGTGGACGAGTGAGGAAACAAACCTGGTTCACCAGATTACAATCTGCTGCTTATGTAGAGAAGAAGAAGAAGAAGAGTTTGGATTTATATCCCCCCTTTCTCTCCTGCAGGAGACTCAAGGGGGCTCACAATCTCCTTGCCCTTCTCCCCTCACAACAAACACCCTGTGAGGTAGGTGGGGCTGAGAGAGCTCCAAAAAGCTGTGACTAGCCCAAGATCACCCAGCTGGTGTGTGGCGGAGTGCATAGGTTAATCTGAATTCCCCAGATACTCAAGCGGCAGAGCTGGGAATCAAACCCGGTTCCTCCAGATCAGAGTGCCCCTGCTCTTAGCCACTACGCCACTGCTGCTCTCAGAGGACTGAGGAATCAACCTGGTTCACTAAATAAGCCTCTGCCACTCATGAGGAGGAGCGGGGCAGAAAACCCAGTTCTCCACATTAACATCCACTTGCCCTTAACCGCTACGCCACGCTGGTAGTGTGGAACGACTGTTGTTGTTTTTCAGCTAGATATTATGCTTCTATAGAAGTTCCATAAAATTGTATTAGAATTTTTCCCCCAGACACATCACACTGCTAAAGTCATTGTCTGCAATCCCAATAGCATCTCCTGGGACTTCTTAGCCATTCAGAGAAATGGGGAGCGTAGCACGTCGTCACTTTATCATACACGGTGTCCACCAGACCACGACAAAGGCACCGGCATGCAGACATGGCAAAGCTGCGGTGTGAACATACCTTGTGCAGACAGCCAACACGGCCCTCAGGGGCACTTAGATTGACAAGTACAGAAATACAGAACACTTTCGAGTTGCGTGGGGTCATGAGAAAGAAATGGTAGCTGATGAAATGGGCAATGGTGATTTTGTTTTGTGGTTGTCAACTATACACATAGGAAAGAAACAAATACCAAGTGACTCCAGTCACTGTGTGGCCTGTAGGCTATGCCATCCTGGAAATTCAGGGGAGCCCTGGAATTGATGGGATGCCATGGATGATCTCTGGGTGCCTCTTTTCCAGGAAAAATTGGACAATTCTTCTCTGGGTAGACTAGATACAGGGGCATAACTGCCTAAAATGGTGCCCAGGGCAAGCTCAATGCCTCGGACTGCCTTTGGTGTCACTTAGGAGCAGCAGTGGCGTAGTGGCTAAGAGCAGTGGCTAAGAGCAGGTGCACTCTGATCTGGAGGAACCAGGTTTGATTCCCAGCTCTGCCGCTTGAGCTGTGGAGGCTTATCTGGGGAATTCAGATTAGCCTGGACACTCCCACACACGCCAGCTGGGTGACCTTGGGCTAGTCACAGCTTCTCGGAGCTCTCTCAGCCCCACCCACCTCACAGGGTGTTTGTTGTGAGGGGGGAAGGGCAAGGAGATTGTCAGCCCCTTTGAGTCTCCTGCAGGAGAGAAAGGGGGGATACAAATCCAAACTCTTCTTCTTCTTAGACAGGTCAGTGGTGGTCTTGTTGCCAGCCCTCTCCCCCACAACTGCGCCCCCACCTGAACTCCACCTGACCAAACTCCACATAAAATTCCACACGGAGTTCAAGGTGGGGCGGCCCCATGCCAGTTGGCTGGCTCAGCATTCAACCGCACCCCTGCTACAGAACTCCACGTGGAGCTTGGGTGGGGATACAGTTGCGAGAGGTGGTGGCTTGGCAACCCCCTCCCCCCCACACACGCAACATGCCAAAGTGGCCCCCAGGGCTCCAGCCCCCTCACTCCCCCCTCTCGTTACACTACTGACTAGATAGGAACGATCCCATGCCTAGAAGGTAACAAACTAGCCTCTGGCAACTCTATGATGGACATGCAGCAAACAAGCGTTGGCAGCTAACAGAGTTCTTAGGTCAGAATCAACGTCAATAACTGGGCCTGAAGTCATCTGAAGTTCTGAAGTAATCCATGGAATGTTGGTATAAAGCTGTGGTGGCGAACCTTTGGCACTCCAGATGTTCAGGGACTACAATTCCGATCAGCCCCTGCCAATTGGCCATGCTGGCAGGGGCTGATGGGAATTGTAGTCCATGAACATCTGGAGAGCCGCAGCTTGCAGACCTCTGTGCTAGCCTGAGCCATCTAGTTCAAGGCAGTGGAAGTATTCTGTTGTGTATCCAGTTACTCCTGTCTTACTAAGCCAGAAAATTTGTAACATTTACGTTGAGAACGGTGCACGCGCGAATGACCATTTTTCTCGTTTTATGTCTGTTGCCCTGGTGCCATTTTCCCTCACTGCGCCTCTGGTGCTATGCAGAGGAAGGCAATGGTGAATCACCTCTGTTGGTCTCCTGACTTGAAACCCTGTGGGATTGCCATAAGTCTGCTGTGACTT